>NC_089803.1:62225713-62368213 GCF_029633855.1 Hoplias malabaricus
ACGACACTCTATCAGATTCAGATTGAGCATGCATAGACAGGAAGCAACACCATTTAAAGAAAAATAAATAAATAAATAAATAAATAAAGAAGCACTGTTCACTCTCCAATGAAAGTTTAAAGCAAGGCATTCATGTGATAAGTAAATTGGCCCCATAGCAAAATGAGATCTGAAAGCCTGTGTATCCTCTGTTTTTCTGAGTCAGACGTTGCATTTCTTCTCCAACATGAAGCAGTATATTTCCTTCCTAATGTTGTAAGTCTTTTCACCAGTTAAAAAGTTTTTTTTTCCTTTTCTTTCCCCCCCTCTCAATGCTTTTTCTCTGATGCCCTATTAATTATCTTTATATTGCTGTTGTTAACTCATTCTTGCCCTAGTATTAGCCATGGGTCATTCACACCTAAACTGGACTCCATGGCCATGTAAGCTGTAAGTCTCAATCTCTAAAACACATGAACCTCACTGGAGGTCACTGCACTGGAAGGAGAGCACTAACTTCTCAATACTGTTACATCAGCAAACAAATGACATTTGACCTCTGCATCTAACTCTTTTTGCATTTAACTCATTTAACTAACACACCCCCTTTTTTAAAAACATTTTTCATATTTCTGGGTGTGCACTCACTCTGCCCATCACTCTGCACGTGGCCTAGTGGTTAGAGCAGTGGACATGGAACCGAAAGATTGCTGGATTGTGTGTGTGTGTGTTCGTTCACTGCCCCTATTCACTAGTGTGAGAGTGTGTGTGTTCAGCAGGCTGGTATGTAGTGTGTGGGTCTGTACAGTGACGTTCCTCTGAAGTCAACAAGCAACTGTGTTGTTAGGGTCTCTCTCTTTCTCCCTCTCACATTCTCCACCCTGTTTTTTCTTCTCCTTTTCTTTTCACTCTTTGTCTGTTTTTCATTGTTGTGCATTTCAAAGGAGAGTTTTAGAAAGTAGTGTATTTGGCAGAAGACATTGTTTATATTTTGAAAGGTTTTTCTGAACTGTGTTTAGTGCAGTATGAGCAAGAAGAGCAGTTGAGTGTGTGTGTTTGTGTGGAACTCGTGGATGGAAAATCAGTGTTTCAGTGAGGATGAACAGCGAGAGTTTGAAGGAGGTAAGAGATTACCATCACCTCTCACATACTGCAAGTTTGGTTTCTCTTAGAAAATTGGTCAATGTCACCAAGCATGTCCACTCTTCAGGATGTTTCACACTGAAAACAATTTGAAAGTAGATTTCTAATTTGTGGCTTGCTTTTATGAAAGCTGTTTTATGTTGGAATTTATGGCATTTGTTGCATGGTAAAACATTATCAGCAAATCTGTTACACCTTATCCCAACAACATGTGAATGTAGTATTACCAGGGGCTCCCAAGTGGCACAGCATTCTAAGTGTTGACAAAACTGAACTGGGCCCTTAATATCCTACTGCAAATGTGTTGAGATCCAGCGAGTTCGCTTTACCAGGAGCTCGAAAAGGAGCAGTGTTTGGCTTTTTTAAAAAAAATCTGTTTAATCTCCAGTATCTGTGAGTAAATTGAATATCATCACATTCTTTTAAACAGCTGTGTATGTAATGTCATTGGCACTGTTCATGCTTGGATTAGAATCTTAAATATGTTTTGCTAGCTAATAGATGCAAGCATTATGTAGCATTGGGCTGACTAATGAGTGAGGGAGGACCATTTTCGCCAGCTTAGAGTGAGCTGAATAAGGCTGTCTTGAATTCCACGCTACAGATAGAATGGGATTTTTGGGATTGTCTTACATCTCTAATAGTATTTTTGGTCTGTTGAAATTTGTGTGTGTTTCAGAACAGGTTTTTCATTTGGTTATGAAGGTAATGCAGATTTATGGACTTGCATTTGATAAAAGAGTGCATGAGGTTAGTGATTTGACCTTGAGCCTTCTGCTTCTCTTTTATTCTGTTGCTCCTCTCCCTCGTCTTATTAGAAATGAAAGAGGGAGCGTGAGCAGAGAACAAAGGGCAGGAAAAGAGTGTGTGTCCAATCATCCAATCAGGGTTAATGTTAATGGAACTCTGAATTACACCCTGGAGAGTGGGGCTATGAAAAATGCACAAAATACCTGTGTTGTGATTTATATTGCTTGGGAATTGATTGTTTAAGTTTTTTTCTCATTTCTGCTGTACACAAGTCTTGAGCTGTTCAACAGTCGCTGTTGACTAATTCTCCTTTCCATGATGTACCATTTTCAGTAGGAGACAGATCTGGATTGGCCAGTCAAGCTCTCACACACTGCATGGAACATATTCTTTATTTTATTTATTTTAATTTTTTTTGGGTCCTTTTTCCGCTACAATGGCTCCACCTGAAGTGTAGCCAATGATGTTGCAAAACATGTATCTAACAGGAACCATTGTCTTTGGAAACTGCAACAATATCAGCGTTAGGCATTATTTGCTTTTGATATATTCAAACAGTGTTGTTTGCTTTTGGGACCGAACACGTCTTTGCCATTCATCAATTTGGAGAGATCAGTATCATGTCTCTTTCATCAGCCATCAATCAAAAGAATGGATTCAAAAGATCATGGCATAATTTGTGGTGGGTAACCAATCAGTGCCCTGCAAGGTTGCACATCTGCTCGTTTGGATCCACAAGCAGGGTTTCCCGCAGTGCTTTACAGTTCGTTTCGTGCAATTCGTTCAGTTTCTTATCAAGGTTTCCGATGTGTTTGTGCGTGGCTTCTGTTCTGAAGTATAATCCAGTGTTTAAGGCGAGTTGTGTGTCATCTGAGTTCTCTTGTGGCTGTGTACACAAGGTCAGAGCATGTGCAGCCTATGCTTGTAAGCAATGTTTTGAATCATTGATTTGAATTCACATTCGATTTATAAACCGATTCCCACCCCTGCGTCAACAAAGGTACCACCGTTGCTAACCGATTTTCTGCGGGAAGCCCTGATCTGTTCCAGGTACCAAATTTGCCTAATGGAAAAGCAAAAAAAAAAGCGAGCAGGTAATTCATAGACTAATGCGTTATTAGTCACACTATTTTAACTCCTTCATAATGAGGCCTAGCATTTTCCTGATGAAATACACATTTCTGGGGAAAAAAGAGCCACTAAATCACCAATAACAGCCTCCACAGTGATACTGTCACATATCTGCAGATCACCCAGACAGTGGGCTTTGATGCACCATGTGCCATCACAGATGCTGTTTTTTAGCCTGTTTCGTTAGTTAATAGTTTGGCTTGTCTTATTCATCTCTGGCACATATAAACCCAGATCTAGTTTTTCCCAAAAACAATCTCTTCTTCCTACATTTGACTGTTACATAAAAGTTATATATATATATATTGCATACAGCTTTAACAGTAACAGTTTCTTCTCTTCTGAGAGGGGTTTACACTGGATTTTGAAACATTTGCGGTGAAAGCTGATGGTATTTATCCATATAACAACTGCTGAGATCAGGTACTGATGTTGGATGGTGCTCTGTAACAAACAATGTTTAAACCCATCCCTGTGATATAGTATATGTCTTCAGATCTCTAGATATTACAGTTCAGTTGTTCCACAACCCAATAACTCCCCCAGCTCACACTTGGCATTGAGCTTACACTTGGAAATAGGCTCAGGTAATGCATTTTTAATTATTATAAGGTAATACCTGGGCAGCACGGTGGCACACAGCTCCAGGGACCTAGAGGTTATGGGTTCAATTCCCGCTCCGGGTGACTGTTGGTATGTTCTCCCACAGTCCAAAAACACATGTTGGTAGGTCAATTGGTGACTCAAACGTGTTTGTAGGTGTGAGTGAATGTGTGTGTGTGTGTGTGTGTGTGTGTGTGTGTGTCTGTGTTGCCCTGTGAAGGACTGGCGCCCCCTCCAGGGTGTATTCCCGCCTTGCGCCCAATGATTCCAGGTAGGCTCCGGATAAGTGGTTACATATATGAATGAATGAAGGTAATACCATTCTGTGAGAGGCTTTTACTGAAATTAAACTCTTCAGATGTGTATTTCCATACATCACCACTGTGAATACATCTGATTTAGTAAGTTTCTCTAGAACAGTTCACATCAAATTACTCTCAGTGAGTTTATTCCCTTAAAGTGCTTCAATTAAAATGGCTCATTAACTTTTATTGTTTTTGAGGAAAAATATGTTGCACTGGATTTGGCTGATGCTAAAGATTGCACGAGTCTTATAGTGCATGATTGACTCAGTAGTAGAATATAGAAAGTAGTGGAAATACTCAAAACCCAAGTTGTGGGAGATTTGAGGAGGAAGGTTGTGTTAGTTACAGTAGTCTGTGACATTTATTATAAAACCTATATAATATGTTGTTAATTCTGTTTAGAATTGATTCCAAGATCTAGGTCAAAACATACTGTGTGTGTGTCTGTTTACATGCAGTGTTTCCTTGCTGCATCTACTCTCACACTCCAATCACTATAGAACCCCCCCCCCCCCCTCTCCGGACTGAATTATATTCTGTCAGCAGCAGTTGTCTGCTGGATATTTTCACACTTCATCTTATCAGGCTCTTGCTGGAAATGCTGGTGTGACTCTGACAGAATCGGGAGAAAAATGTTTTGTCATCACTCCTTGGAAACTATTACATCGCCAAAATTATCTGGAAAAACAAGCATCCGACTGTGAATGACCCTTAGTTGCAGATTACAGAATTAGATCATTCTTCCGCCAGAGTTTACAGATCAAATCTGACACTGTTTCAGTGACTTATCAAAATGTTTCAATTTTCTGCCCTTATTATACCTGTGTTGACTGGAGACTATTTATTTATTTATTTATTTATATTTAATCATGGAAGGTTTTTAGCATCCAAAAACCATCACATGTTCTACTGGACTATTGGTATTTAGTTTATAGTAACAATTAAACTGAACCCATTTTCTCACTTTACCCCGAATGTGGCTGATCAGCTAAGAGTGTGCTTCGCAGTCGTGGTCATTTTTGGCCTCTTCATGTTTTAGCTTTCATCTAAGTCCATCCCCTCCATTTCAGTTTCAGAAGGGGTTGTTAATGAGCTCATTTGTTGCAGTAAGTGTGATGGGAGCAGAGGAATCTCATAATATACAGGACAATGGCCCACCAGAGCCCTTTCTCAGTATAGGTCCTTGTGTGTTTTTAAGTTCCCATGATTTTGCTTAATAAAGATAAAGATGCTTTGGTTCATGACTTGCCAACAAGAACAACCCGGAAATCCCATCATTCACTGCGGCATCACAGGTTTGCTCTTTGCGAAGTGACTTCTCTAGAATGGTCTTCCGAAGAACGTTCTTTTATAGAACACAAGTTCGTTCTTTGTGTTCTTGGTATTGAGAAACAGCCCAGAACCAGGACTGAGAACCACTGAGCTGCAACATGTTTGTGGTTCTTTCCTTTAACCCCGGTTTTACACCAGCTTGCCTGAGGTTCCCTGGAGGGGCTGATGGAATTTGTGGTGGACAGAGATGCCTGGGTTTCTTTGCCTTGTTGTCACTGTAACCCTGAAATCGATTAAGAGGAATAGCTTATGAGGATGGTGGAACTAGAATGAACATGAATAAATACAGGTTTCAAGATGGCTACTACTTTAGGTTATAGGCCTGAAAGTTTGAAGAGTGTATGATTCAGTTAGCTCCATCTTATTTGGATCACATGCTTCCATTATTTGTTAACTACATTTGCTAATCACATCGAACCTGCTGTGTACAACTAAAGAAACTCCACATGTCTGAGCTGATCAACTATGGTTTACGATGATTTTCCAGACTTCTTCATTAAGAAGTAGATTAGCTGAGTGAAGTGTGCTGGATTTATGTTGGAACTGTTCTCTGTATGAAGCTGATGATTGGACGTGGAGAAGCTAATCTGAGTTCAGTGCTTAATCTCAGATTAATCTTGACTAATTAAAGGGTTTAGTCACAAGTGAACGCATGCTAGCTATGTATGACGGCCAGCATGTAATAAGATCCTGATTAGCCCTGTTAGCTTTTCCTTCTGCATGTGTTCATTTGTTTGTTGATTTTCTAAAAGTAATGTAAGTTTTGTCACACACATTTACATTATGTTCTGTGTTCTGACGGTGTCTTACTCCAAATGTAGTTGAGACTAAACATTAAGCATGAAAGGGGTCTGGTTTCTATGATTAATCTTAGTTGCCATATGTGAACTGAAAGTAGTTTAGAAGTTTATCTTTGAGGAAATGAAGATGCAGAAATATGCTTGTGAGATTAGATAGAGAGAGAAATGGAGGGTGTGCAGGGGTTAAATTAGAAGTACACTGTCTTCTGTATGGGTTAGCACTCTCCAGGTGTCATCTGAACATGTATGTTCCTTTTGTTCACTAGTGTCACTGAGTGTCTGTGTGTGTGGGGGGGGGCAATGAAAGCTGGAGTCTGAGTGGCAGTCTGAGGAGAACAGAAGAAGCTCAGTGTTCTCCACTTATCTGTGTCATCGTGGCTCTGTCTGTCTGTTGGATATTATCTATTTTTTCTACACTCAGTGGCCTGAAGTCCTTGGACACTTGCTCTTCCAACAGTAGTGGAGTTAAATTGGGAGTTTGTTCTTGTGTAAAAGAGCATTGCCAAAATAATCTGATGCTCTGGAGCACCTGCACATGAGCCTAAGGTCACCATGTCCCATGCCAAACAAAGGGTTAAAAGGGTAAAAAATAAAAACCCTTTGTGCTGGGAAGCCATGGAACTGTGCTCTCTGGGGTGAAGATGCTTCATTCTGTACCTTTTGAGATGGAGTTGTCTGTTGATCATCCAACACCAATGCTTGATGCCACTAATGTCTGTCGGAATGTCATCAAATCCTCACAGATGTTTTGATACTTGGTTTTAAGTCTTTGTAGAATTTTATGTGTTGCTGCAGCTATTTGAGACCATATTAATACCTTTTAATGGACCTTAATGGACCATACATGCCTGGCCACAGTCTTGATGTTGGTAACGCATAAACTTAGTACAAAACATTTGTTGTTTCTAGCCATAAATTTAACATGGAGACAATTAGTAAATAATTGGAACCGTTCTAACCTTATTGAAAATACACAGGATCTGAACATTTGAGTGAGAACTTTTGGGACCTGGGTTCAGTTTGTATCTGAACTCTCTGTCCTGTGTCTTATTGATTAGAGCAACAACGACTCCATTTCCCTGGAGGCTGGACAGAGTAGGTGTGATGCACAGAGTTGGATACTGACTTCATTATGGGCTTCTGGCTTCGGCCAAGATATATACACACACACCCCCACACGGATCCAGCAAGTCTGCTTCTTTAATGCGGGTGTACATTTCTCCCACTCAGCATTTGTCTGTCTCTTTCTCTCTCTCTCTCTCTCTCTCTCTCTCTCTCTCTCTCTCTCTCTCTCTCTCTCTCTCACACTGTATGTGTGTTGAGTGAATGTGTGTTAAATCAATCAAGCATTATTTAAAAGGCATACATTAGGTTCTGCGTCATATCATAATGAAAATCAGTTTATATCTTCTGAGATTTCTTTAATTAGAGCCAACAGAGGCGTTTGTGCTCAGTATTAAAATCAAAACAGTATACTCTTGAGTATCAGGATTATCCCATGACATTTAAGACAAAATTGCACTCTTAAGCTTTGACTATTCTATACACACAGTCACACATTAAGGATTGTGGGCCTTGTCTTGATATGTTTCATACATATTCCACTGATAGATCATTCCCATTTTGTGATAAATATAATCAGCTTTGGTTAAATGTTACGGCGCTTGTTTTGGTACAGAAATGTTTGTACAGATTTTTGGAGATCTTGCTGCCTGGGTACATTGCTGTGTTCATATGATTGCTTTCAGCCTTAAAAGCATTAGTGAAATCAGGTATTTCAACGTTTTTCAAATTTCTGGTTGGAGAATGCAGTGCTTGAGGGATTTTTACTTCTTTAGCTGACACTTGGCTCATGTCCAGCTGCCCTAGGATGACCCATTCTTTTGGCAGCGAGTTTCTTCTGAAACAACATGTGTTGAATAAATATAAGTTAATTTAATTTTGCTCCCAGTACATGAATGGCATGTGTACGGCCAGTGCTCAGGATTTACAGCCATATTCAGTGTTCTCTTGGGATTTAAGTTTTACAACTACATTTACATATTTACAGGCTCATTTAACAAATGTGAAGCTTAAAACTATAATTAAAATAAAACCTTTAAAAAACGTTGCTCTAAGACTTTCTAATGTCACAAGAAGCTGATTGAGTTTCATTCCCTGTCAAACTAACACACACACACACACACACACACACACACACACAGTGTTATGCTGGAAGTGAGAATACTGAATGAATACTAAAATGTCACTGACACATTAACAATCAATCTACAGCCAGCTTCTACACAATATTCAGCTTTCACCATGGATACTTCTTCTCTTCTCATCTCGTCTCTTCGCTTCTCATCTCTTGCATTACTTTGTCTTCTAATTTCTTGTTTCTTTAAGTATTGTTTCTTGAGTATGTGAACCAGATCCACAGGCACATGGTTCTCTGGATATTATGGGTCTATAAGAAAATACGTAGAATCATTCTGAACCTAAAATTAATTGATGAAGTTTGTTAGCCAATGTTTATAATTTATACTTTATTGTAATTTGTGCTTAATAGGTTTGAGTGCTTAAAAATACTTTATTAACGTTGAAATGTCCATTTTCAGTTTGTTTATTCAGTCTATTATCAGTTAGTCTGTTATTTTGAATTTATCATGATCCGTAATGCTGTAATTCATAAATTCCTGAGCTGAGCTGATATATTAGCCCCAAGGGAACACAATTTGAAGTTTGAAACTTATCCCTCAACATAAAGGAAGCAGTTCTCTATCTTTCCATCTATAACCCTTTCCATCCTTTATTCCTCTTATCAGCACCTTTTGAACTCTCTCCCTCTCTCTCTCTCTCTCACTCTCTCTCTCTCGTGCTTTCTATCTGTCTCTCACTCTTGCTCTCTCTTTCTTCCTCTCATTAATGAAGCTACTCACTGCTTAACCAGCAGAATTGTATCACACACACACACACACACACACACACACACACAAAGCTGTTTTATATGTCAATTAGGGCTGACTTGTTATGTGAGGAAGTTTCCTGTGCATGGTGGCTGTGGCTGCTGTAATTGCATCAAAGAGAAAGTGTGTGTGTGTGCTTGTGTGCATGTGTTTGCATGTTTGTTTGCGTGTGTGTTTGCTGGTGCTCACGACCAACTAAATAAACTAGTGACCAAACGGCCTGGAAAGTAAACACATACAGAAACTATGAAAAAAGGATCATAATTTGACTGTGTTTGAGAGTGTTTATGTTGATAAATTGACCTTTCCTTTTTCCTTAGTTTAATTCAGTATAGATTTATTAGCTTCATTATTATTGTTAAAAATACAGTCAAATCTGATCTGCTGTGCTTTTACTTCTCTTCCTCTTACTTTCTGCTCTCTTTTTACTTGCTTTCTCTTTGCTCTTCTTCAATTCTTTTTTTTAATGTCCCCCTTCCCCCCTCTTTTTCTTCTCCTTCTATTCCTCACAAAAATTAATCATATTGTGTATTCTTACATGCATAAGATGACTAAAACTGCTAAGAAATGAATGGAAGTGAATTAAGTGGAAAAGAAGTAGATGGTGATGATGATAGTGGTGAGATGAATAAGTACATGCAGTAGTAAACTTTCCCTTTCTCTCCCTCTCTCGCAGCGTCTGAAGAACAGGATGCCGCAGTGAAGTTGGATCAGGAGCGAGCTGAGATCGTGGCCAGATATGACAAGGTGAGACCGAAAAACTGAGTAATAAAATAAAAAAAAAAACACACACACACTACTTTACCAGCTCACATTGCTCACATTCCTGATGAAGGCCAGATATTTCCACTTGAAACTGACAATCACAAGCAGATGTTTATCCAGATGTTTTAGTTTTTGTTCTTCTGATATTTAAAATTCGGCCCAGTCACAGTGTTGTTTATTTCTGCAGTACTGATAATGTTAGGACTTTAAATTTATAAATGCTTCTACTTCATACGCTTAAAACCTCGCTCGCACTCTCTTTCAGTCTCTCTCTCTCTCTCTCTCTCTCTCTATCTCTCTCGCTCTGTCTGTCTCTCTCTCTCTCGCTTTCTCTGGGTTGTATGGTCCTACTCCTTAATTCAGTAGCACAATGCTAAACTGTGCAGGCCTATGTTTTTGCAGCTATTTAAAAGTAACTTTTACACAGCGAATTTATTAGTGATAAATTAACACTGAGTACTAAAATGTAACACTCCCAGTTTTAATTTACACCAATAGTGTTGATTTAACATTGGCAGATTTGCTGTGTAGTTGGCTGTACATGTCTGTATTTGCCCTCACACTACCAGGGTAGTAATGTGAGACCTTTCTCAGAAACCTTCCGGACTTTACCTGGGGGAGCTGTATCTGTGAACACAACTGTCCGTAGCATTTGTCCCAGACTTTATTGAGACTTTACCCAGAATTTATACGAGGGGACAATCAGGATAATGTCTAAGTGAGCGCATGTGTGAACAGAAACTTTTAATGTTATGAAGAATCATACTGTGACTGTTACAGAATGTGTCTGACACAGAAAATGTCCCACTGTGTTCTTCATATGGGAATGGATTACTCTGGTTCTTCTTAGAAATCTTCGGTATATGTCTTGAAGGGTGTGGGGGTGTGTGTGTGGAGGTGATCAAGTAAATCATCTCATTTCATCAGGCCTAAATCATGCGTTGTTTAATCATCTCTAATCGAATAAAATGCAACTGAAGTGAAATATGTAATTAATAATAATGTTTTGATTCACTTAAACATTTATTTAACAGCCAAAAGGACAAATAAAATATTTCAAATTTTTCCACTCCATCCATCCATCCATTATCTGTAAGCGCTTATCCAATTTAGGGTCGCGGGGGGTCCAGAGCCTACCTGGAATCATCGGGCGCAAGGCGGGAACACACCCTGGAGGGGACGCCAGTCCTTCACAGGGCAAATTTTTCCACTGACAAACTTAATTCTATTTGTTAAATATAACCAAAATTTTAAATGAGTGCATACACCACACTTCAGAAACGCTGGGACATGTTTACCACTGGGTCAGATCACGTTTTCTTTTAATTGTGCTTTTTAAACCTTTTGTGATCAGTTTTCCAAGTGGAATTGTTTCAGTTCTTTTTATATATAAGACTAGAGCTACTCAACAGTCTGTTGTCTGATTCTCTTCTTCATGATGCACCATACTTTTTCAATAGGAGACTCAGACTTCAGACAGGTCAAGCACACACACTCTGTCTTTATAGCCACATAATTGTTATTCATGCGCAATGAAGCCTGACATTGTCCTGCTGGAACAGACATGGAGTTCCTGGGAAAAGTTGTCACCTGGAAGGCAGCATATCTCTCCAAAATACCATTATAAACCTCTGCATGAATATTACTTTTACATATACGCAGACCCCCATGCCATGAGCTCTGATACACACCTATATGATTACAGTTGCTGTTTTTTCTTCTGTTCTTTGTATATTTTTGTACATTGCATTTTTACAAATGTCTCAAATTTCAAGATACTTGAAAGATTGTAAATAGGAAAAAGCTTTGTTTGTTTCTGGTGGAGTGCAGGTGTTTGACGAATCTGACTGTAAGAATTCTGTGTGAATACTGTGTTTACAAGATACTATTATTAAATATGGCTTTGTTATGATATAATTTCCAATATTATGATGATTAATTTTTGATATTTTGATCATACTGAGATGCATGACATTTGTTTAAAGGTTAAATACAGGCTTTTGGTTTTTCCTTTTTTTTGTCTTTCTTTCTGTCCACCCATCCTTTGTGCTTTCTCTTTCATTCCATCCATCCGCCAACCGATCAATTACTGTAACGTGCTTTCTTCTACATACACATGCACTGTGGACCTGACCTGTGACTCAGTGAGTAAATGATAAATGTATATGATTATGACAAGGCTTTTGTGTGGAGCTGACATAAACGTCCAGCTTTAAGCTTGTACACCAGTTTTATAGCAAAATATTATAGATCTCACCTTTCAATAATAAATAATACCAAACACACACACACACACACACACACACACACATATATATATATATATATATATATATATATATATATAAACAGAAAGGAAGCCGGTGGAGGGCTGAGTATCACAGCACTAACAAAGCAAACACCCACACACATTGTTTCTGGTCATAGTAATAACTGCTTTACAGAGAAAAGAAGCTTGAACAAATGGACAGTGCCTTTATCTCCCCTGATGTTAGCTTCCTACTGAACAATGATTCAAGCATGAAAGCAAATTAAGGCATATGGTGGTTACACTGAAAGTTATTGAAATTGGGTTATCTGAAATTCTAATATACTATGCGTTATGAGGAGAATTTAGGGTTATTGTGAAAATGTAAGGTACAGTTCACTTCCTGGGTTGTATTATGAGTATTATTCCAGAAGTATTGCTTTTTTTTTATTTTATCCTGTTCCTGATAGTACTGGTGTAATACTGCTTTTTTCTGGTGCGTTTGTTCATATCTCTCCTCTGAACCTGATGCCTTAGTGTACTGATAAGTAGGGATGGGCAGTATTCACATTTTCGTACCGTCGTATCGTCTCAAAATATTAACACGGTATATGGTAACCTGTGAGCACAAATTGTGAGTGAAGATTTTATGGGGTAATGCTAATGATAAAACCTATTTCTGAGAGAGTAAAATTCAGCAGCTGTTGCTGGAGAAGCATACAACTTTGTTGTTTGTTGGTTTAGCACACTACAGCACTACAAGGGTCTTCTAAATATTTTGTCTGACTCAGCTTACGTTCTCTCTTTTAACCCAAGCTCTGCGCTAAACCTGCAACTGCAGTGGGCTACTGGGCTCGTGTTTTTTTCCCCCCATCCATTTTCAGATTGTGACATCACTAGTCAGTGAGCTCTCACAGCCACCTCTCCCTGTGGCTCTCTTAAATGCACATGAATTAACTATTTGGCTTGTACTGAAGACACACAACAGAAATTTGACACACTACCCACTTGTTTGGAGGTTCCTTTAATATTTTTTTTAATACTGAGGTATACTGCCCAATCCTACTGATAAGAGTTCCTGCTTAAGGTCACCATGCTCTATGCATGCACCAGATATGAGTGAGGTGTATGTAAAGCCCCTGACAATGGGTTGTGGGGCATTGGAACTGAGTTCTGTGGAACAATGGAGCACCATCTGATATCTTTGGGATGAACTAGACTGGTGTTAATGATCCAGAAGTAATCAGACCCGTATGAGTACCTGACCTCATTGATGTTAATGTAATCTGAATGCAGTCAGAATCACTCAGCAGTATTCCAACATATAGTGTAAGTCCTTCCCAGAAATCTATCTTATAAATATCCCAGTGTATAATAAAAATGTTTCTTATTCCAGTTTCATCTCTCTTTACACCCTGCAGAATATACAGCTGTGTGTGTGAGAGAGAAAGATTTATTTATAAGAGGTCTACTGTACTTTGTGTGTGTGTGTGTGTGTGTGTGGGGCCAGGGAAAAGCTCATGTTGGAAGAGACTAGATTTATGTTGGAACAGATTCAGATGCTGTAGCTTTCCCTCTGTGCAACATCGGCTTCAGCAAACACGGTATTCGTGTTCAGTACATAGTCCTTATAAATAAACATGTTGTAACTGTCTCTCCCCCTCTCTCTCCCTCCATCTCTCTTTCTATGTACATACAACTGTGCTATAATTTAAGCAGTAGTCCTTTTTCTGCTGCTTAAACCTTGCTCATGTTCATATTCATTCAGCTGCTTTCACCCAGAACTCTTATTTCTGTTTTTAAATTTGTTCATATTTCTTCAACTAAATCTTTCTGATTCCATTCTGAAGTTGTTTCACATTGTTAACAGCAAGTTTATTTTGACAAAGTAAATACAAGTATGCACTCATACACTTGTATTCATTATTTTTATATCTTGTTTTCATCAGGGTGTTGAAGGTGAAACCCCCTCGTGGGAGGAGGCGAACTATGAGGTCTACAAAGTGGTGGACCGCTTCGGCTTCTTGCAGTAAGACCGTCCACTCATATTTTAATTAAGTTCACAGGGCAGCTTGGCTGTGGGATACGTTTCTAAACACGTCTTTACTCCTCTTATGCTCCTCTGTATTGCTTAATACTCCTCTATAGTATTGTATTCTCCTCCTTGGTCTTCTATGCTTATCTATGTTCCATACTGCTTTTACTGATCTATACTTAGCATTGCTCTGTACTCTTCGCTAATATACTGTACTTTTACTGATTTATATTTGTGCATTGTGAATTCTGCACTATGCTGAACTTTTCAGTACTCACCTATACTCTGTTTTCCTCCATATTTTTCTGTGCTGCTCTATGCTAACCTATACGCCTCCACAATCATCTATACTTTTACAGTACTTAAATGTAGTACACTGTAATTCTCTGTACTGCTAAAGTATATTTAAAAAAATATATTGCTTTGAACTCCACTGCTGCTCTATACTTTTCTTTACTTATCTGCTTTCAGATACAGCCCTCTGCATGCATTTTCATGAACCTCTTTAGTGCTTTATGCTCCTATAAACTCAGCAATACTTATGTGTTTGGCTGTATTCCTCTGTATTTATCTCCTGGCCCCTGCATAATACTGTGGACATGCCATATCCTTCAGTAGACTCCTGTACTGCTCTAAATCCTCTGACTCTTTGTTTTTAATCTACAATCATCTACATATTTCTGTGTCTCTTTTACTTAATAGTCTGTACTTCTTCCTAACTTTCATTCTCCTCGTTTTGCTCCTGTCTTGTCTCTCTCTCTGGTTCTCCTGGCAGAGTGCTCTGTGGTTTTCCCAGGCCTCTTAAAGAGCAGTGCATTTTGGGATATTTATAGGGTGCCACATGTGACTGGCAGACCAACAAGCCACAATGAGGCAAGGGGGTGGGGTTAGATGATATAAAAAAAAAAAAGCATATGTTTCCAAAAGAAAAAAAAATAATAGAAAGGTGGAAGGAGAGAGAACTGACAGAGGAAGAGTGACACATTGACAGATTTTAGAGTAAGACACTTACACACTTGCAGAGAGAGAGGAAGGACTGGACAGATGGAGGCAGAAAAAAGGGGAACAAGAACAAGAGACAGAAAGAAAAAAGTTAAAGGGACAGAGGTCTGCAGAGAGAGGGAATAAGGCATGTTGGAGAACTGGAGGGAAGTGAGAGATTATCATCTTGTTAAACAACAAAATGAGACAGGAAATGACCTCACAGTGCCTACCATTTGCTGCACTGGTTACAGGAAGTGAGATATCAGCATATGGGGAGAGGGGAAACTGTAGGCTTGCTCTCCTCTACTTGTAGGCACACTCTATGCATAATCTCCATGAAGAGAAATTGGATGCTTCACGGACTAATGTCACCATGCACAATAAAGGGCCATAAATCTCACCAGCCACTCCACTGGAGCTGGGTTCTCTGGGGTGATGGATCACCCAATAAATTCTGGATGAGTTGGAGAAGTGTTTATGAACTAAGAAACATAAGCTGACCTAATTAATTCTCACAGCAATTTTCTAATATCTGATGTTAAGCTTTGTCAGACGTATAGAAGCCCTTACTGCAGTAAAGAGGGACAAACTCATGATAATAAGTGGAAACATTGGTCTAGTAGGTGTTCTAAAAGGTCTGGCCATGTTGTGCAGAGATGTGTGAGGATGAAAATCCTGCTCTAATCCAAAACATTTCCTGTTTATGTCACTGCTGATGATGTCTCGATTTAACCCCATCAGCACAGCATCATGGGCATGTTGCCATGACAATGTTTATTTATCTGCATCGTCCACTTCCTGTGGAACAGATAGATTCCCTTTTTTTCTTGTTTTGAGGTCAGTGAAAGGGACATATTTTATGACTTATGGGTTTGTTCTGGTTCCTTTCCAGTGGGAGATCTTTGTTCTTCCATGTTGCATAATATACAAAAAAGGATGTTTCACAATTACTTGTTTTTTTTTCTATTCTTTTTTTATTTTTAAATTACTCTGAGGAAAAAGGAAAAAAAACTATTATGTTGTTTTTTCCTGTTGGCAAAGTGATGAAATAATCTGACAGTGAGATGCTTGCAGTATTTAAATCTGACGTGTGTGTGTGTGTGTGTTTAATTAATTCATTTTTTCCCTTTTGTTTATTTCTTTTTTCAGTGAAGATGAACTTCCGGCCTGTAACTCTGTGGAGGAAAAGGTGAGCAAAAGCCATAGCCACATACAAAAGTTTGCACAACCATGGTCAAATGGGGATCTCTTTATCAGTATTGAAGAACAATTACACCACTTAGAACAGATGACTTATTCCATATAGCTTCAGAATGATTTAGGAAAAAAGGTGGGGAAAATGGTGTATTTATTAAATGGTGTACAAGTTGGAAAGATTTCTTATAAAGATCCAGCATATGGATATTATGTCTGGAGTAATATATGGAGTAGGGCATCGTTTGGGACGTAAACCAAGTCTCTACTCATTGACAGAGGTGGAGCATGACACTGATAAATGTGTCAGGGTTCCTCACTTACAGTTCTATCATTTTAATGTCTAAATGAGAACAAATGGCTTTGACCGAAACAGTAAAACAATGTAAACAACTTGTTTTTGGTTTGAGTTTGTTTGAGTGATAAGTTAGTCCTCAGAATAGTGTCTAGTATACAAAACGATGTCACAAAACGCAAGGATCGAAGCCAATGCAAGCACCTATTACATGAAACAGCAGATCTGAAATGTTAGTGTTTTCTTCCAAATGTGTTGGCCTGTCCTGTGGTATTCCAGGGGTTTCACATATCTCAGAGGGTTCTTGTGTCACCCTCTCATGTAGGAGCATGTTGTGACAAGGGGAATATTTTCTATGGTGTTGAATTGGTGACAACTTCATTGTGGTTCAGTTATGATAATAGGGCTTTTAAATTTGAATTCCTTGTCGTCTTTAATTCAAGTCAGTTATTTGAATTATTATTGAAAGGATATACATTAAAGGCAGATTAATTACATGTTCTTATTGAGATGATTTAGTATGTGTCTATTATTAACATTGTGCTGCTGTAGATGTACTAATGGTGTTTGTTTGTGTGTTTTCTTTTTTCAGCAAAAACATCTGGAGTTGGAGAGAATAGAAAAGTGGGTGAAGATGCTGAAAAGCTGGGACAAGTACAAGAACAGTGACAAGGTTGGTGTGTGCGTGCACCACTATATTGATGTTGGAAGCACCATAACTTTTATTCTATTTTCTTTATGCAGCTCATAAATGTTGTATTACAAAGTGCATGACACAATTTTTACATCCATAAAAAATTTGATTCTAAATGGCACCTTGGTGGTTTTTAAAACTAATGCTTGCTTGGTGGATAATTGACCACAAGATTCATTGTCTGGTTGGCTCAAGTGCCCAGTGTAAATGTTTTATTAATTTGTTTTGTCTTTTAATAAAGATTCGTACTTTATTTTTACACACAAACTCAGACAATGTTTGTACCTTGTGTGTCATAACCAGTGTTATAACTCCCAGCTAAGTGAGATCTGAAGCTTATACATTTTGTCAGCAGCATCAATATGACCATTATCCCAAGTACTGTGCACATCTGCAGTTATCAATAAAACACAGACCAACACACAAATAGCTGTTTTTAAAGAATATTCGGAAACTTAATTTAGTGAACGTAATGTGGAAGAACTAGGTTGGTAAAAGGAGGCGTGTGTCTTCATGTTTGCAGTTTGTCCAATGATTACTGATTACTGTACTACGTGATGCAGTTAATCTGTATGTGTGTTTCTAGTTGGTGAGGAGGATCTATAAGGGAATTCCACTGCAGCTCCGGGGCCAGGTGTGGGGTTTACTCCTTGACGTTCACAAAGTCAAGGATGAGAAGAAGGACTTCTATGAGGTGCACACACAACACACCTTTACACACAAAAACAGTAAAACAACTTATAAATAAACATGTTGTCTCTCTCTTTCCCTCTCAATCAAATCACAGCCAATATTTACTAGCAGTAACAACATATGTGTGCATGTATTATGCATGTACAATATTACTTTTAGTGTGGGGGAAGGAGAAGAAAGTTTGTATGGTGTATTTGTGGTGCAGTGGATCAATGCAGAATGGAGATTCATGGACTGCAGTGTTGATTAAATTTGGCTGAAGTTCATTTTGCTTTCTTTCTTCTCTTTTTATGTCTACCTCTAGAATTTGAAGAAGAGAGCTAGAGAATTATCTCCTGATATTCGTCAGATTGATTTGGATGTGAACCGAACCTACAGAGACCACATCATGTTCATGCGCCGCTATGACGTCAAGTACATGACACACTTATTTTACTGAAAGGATAAAGTGTCAAGTTCATGTTAAAATCTGTTAGAGATGCTTTTAAAAACTATCAAGTGGTAGTATAGCTTAGGCATCATATGTACCCCTATGGCAGGAAAGAAACCCATCTGTGGCAGGTAGTGGTGGAGCCTGCTTGCCTCTTGTGGATGCAGGAATGCCGACAAGTCTTCTGTGTTTAGTTTCGGGATGCTGTGGGGCATGTAGGGAAGCTCACTACTCCGGTTGTACTTTAAATACAAATGTAAAATATTTTATTACAGGTACAATGGGTTATTCTTGTTTTAGTCCCCTGTTAAACTGCTCCAGAAGGATTTAGAGGCTGGATGCTCTGGAAGGCAGTGTCAAGTATGGCTTACTGCGATTCCTTCTTTGTTAGAACATCACATAAGGCAAATTTAGTCCCATCCACCTTACATCCAACAGATTAAAAAATTGTTAAAAAAAAAAACACAAGGCAAAAATACTACTTCATTCTTTGGGTAACACTTCACTTTAATTATTGAAATCATAATCCAGTGTGCCTGTGTTATAATATACATGTTTTATACATTTTTAAACCGTGAGGTCCCCATTAAGAAATTCCTTACATTATGAATATGTAAACAGGTTTTGGTCCCCATAATATTGTATATGGCTGGCACACACTCTCTCTCTCTCTCGCACACACACTCAGATATTTTATTCTTGTATAATGTCAGTGAAAAGTGTGTTCTTCTGCTTTTGTGCTTTAATGTTCCACAATATATGTGTTTTGAAAGATGAGGATGTGGCATTTAGTAAATGCAGAAGTGGTCCATCGAAAAAGACCATCTGTGGGAGTGTGTCTATAGGTCAACATGAGGAAAGAATGAGACAGAAAAGAATGATTGAGTGTTTTTTGGGTACTTCTACATTACTCTCTAAAACCCATGCCAATCAGTAGCAGGTTTACAAGGGAAAATATTTATAGTCCATTGAATTTCTTGATTCATTTGAATACCTTAAGTCCTTAAATATCATGTTATTCTAATCTGTCACATATTTATAGAACATAAAAGAAAGTGTGTGTGTGTGTGTGTCTTCAGGCAGCAGGACCTGTTCCACGTCCTCACGGCCTACTCCATGTACAACAGGGTGAGTCACAACGTCTGCAACTTCTGTTTTATTGTATCCCAAAACCCTGAGGCAGAGACATAACTCTCAAAGTCACAACTGGGGGCAGCCTTGGCCTAATGGTTAGAGGACCAGGCTTGGGACCGGAAGGTTGCCGGTTCAATCCCCAGCAGGAACATTCATGGCTGAAGTGCCCTGAGGGATGACTGCCCGCTGCTCTGGGTGTGTGTTCACAGCCCCTAGTGCACTAGAGTGTGTGTGTTCACTGCCACAGATGGGTTAACTGTGGAAGGCACATTTCATTGTATGTGGTAGAATGACAAATAATTGCATATTATTCATTATTATTATCTAAGCCTACACTTTGTGGACACCTAACCAGTAGAGTTTCACTTTGAATTCTTTCACTTGCGAGTGTGTAAATAGTGATTTTACTTGCCTGGCTGGTGAATCAGCACAGGATAGTTTGTTTACCATGTACTTTGAAATTGAAATTCTAGCACTATTGTGTACCACTGTATAGTTCAGATAACCTGTTTTGTTAACCGTTTTTTCTTGTGTGTGTGTGTGTGTGTGTGTAGGAAGTGGGATATTGTCAGGGAATGAGTCAAATCACAGCTCTGCTTCTGATGTACATGAATGAAGAGGATGCCTTCTGGGCTCTAGTCAAACTTTTGTCTGGACAGAAACATGCCATGCATGGTACACACACAAACACTTCTACATCCAGTAAAAACATAACATATACCTCTTGAGTTGCTAAAACACATAATTATCTGCAGTAAAAAAGTTCTCAAAAAGGCAACTGGAGTAGAAGAACAAAAGTAGCAGCTAATAATGCAATTGAAGTACAAAGTAATTTATAGTGTGCATAGTGAAACGACTTCGAATATCTAGCATCTATCAACCCAACAACTGAAGAGTGAACCACTCTGTTCTCTTCTTGTTGTGCAGTTTGTGTCTAAAATAAATCTTTAAATCTTTGAAGTGAGAGATGTGAGCAAGAATAAAGAGGATAGGTTTAAAAAAGTTGTTTGATAGTGTTTTACTGCTTCTTTTCATTGTAAGAAACTGGTCATATTAAAAATATAGATTGACAATATTGTTGCATCTTCTGTCTATGTGTATTTTCTTTGCAAACCTTTTGTTACAAAAGCAGTAGAAATCTGGAGCTGGTTTAAGACGAATAATGCCATGTCTTTTCACTCCATTCTGAAACACACTGCTGGGATGTTATTTGACATGACACACAACCCAGAGTGCTCTAATGGATAGGTATGAAGTCTGAATAATATGAATGGCACTAAAATGTATGTGTGTTTTTATGTGTGTGTGTTCAGGTTTCTTTGTGCCAGGATTTCCAAAGCTGATGCGTTTCCAGGAGCACCATGATCGCATATTGAAAAAGATGATACCCAAACTTAAACAACATCTGGTAAGACTCTCATAATAAAGACCTATTCATTTTGAGTCTGAATTTTACATATAAAAATAAAAGTGAATTTTTAAAGCGAACATGGACATATTCACAAAAAAAAAATAAAAAAATAATAATGCTCCTCTGTCATGCAAAAATATACAGAGGACCATAATGACAAGGTTCTTTGTACAGAGAGGCTCTTTTTGCTATTTTGTGCATTTATCTGTTGAATTTTTGTCTATTCATACGTGATGTTTGTGTAGATTGTTTTGAGGACGTGCCTATTTTATTTTCGTAAAAAAATACATATTTCCTTCCATATCACATTTCTTCCCAAGGTCCTTGTGTGTTCATAAAACCAAATAGCATTACATATTTCACTGTATTAAATTTGCATTTATGGCATATGCCTGTTCACTTTAGTTCAAGCGACCTACAACTATAATCATGTATATGTTGGAAGTCTGTCCCAAGGAATCTCATTTGTATAGGAATTGATCCCTGGTCTTGCGTATAATAAGCAATTATGTACCCCACTATACTACTCCAACCCAGTTTTCTCTGAAATAGTTACACCTAGACTAAGCCTTAAGTCCATTATCTTTATTAGAGTATAACTTACCAATTATTGAGTGCAAAATCCTTCAAATTTTCTAATTACTTGCTGATTATAAGTTGTATTGTAATACAATATCATGTGCTGACTCACACTGTGGCTTGTGTTAGTGTGAATCTTTAAACGACATGAAAATAAATAATTCATCAGTCAGAACCGGATTAAGCCTCTGGTTATTTTATTTTGCAGTTTGTTTTCAGAGATAGTTTGATCAGGCTTAAACCCTGGAAGACAGCAGCTTTGTTTTGTTTTTGGTTTAATACCAATAAATTAAACATTACATTTCTTCAAAAGCTTGAAATTCATCATCAATATATCCATGATATAAAAGTATACACCAGTCTACCATAACATCATGACCAGTTTTGTGTTTAAATGCTCACTGTCCATTCTGTCAGCTCCACTGACCTTACATGAGCACTCTGTAGTTTGACAGTCACAGACTGAAGTCCATCTATTGCACTGCATACGTTATTTGTCCCTTTTCACCATGTTCTTCGATACTCAGGACCCCCACAAAGCAGGTATGATTTGGGTGGACCGTTGTGACCGCACTGCAGTGACACTGATGTGGCGGCGGTGGTGTGTTAGTGTGTGTTGTGCTGGTACGAGGGGATCAGATACAGCTGGAGTATTTAAACACGGTGTCCTCTCATTTTCCACTTTTAGATACACCTACCTTGTTGGTCCAACTTATTGCTGTGAAGTCAGAGAAAGTAGCTCATCTGTTGCTGCACAGTTTGTGTTGTTCGTCCTCTAGTCCTTCATCAGTGGACACGGCTCACTGTTGGCTGGATGCTTTTGCCTGGTGGACTATTTTCAGCAGGACTGCTGTGTCTGATCCACCTGTACCAGCTCAAAGTCTGTGCCACTGCAGTGATATGAATGATCCACCACCAATATAATGCTAAATAAAAGGGGCAAACCAAGTATGCAGAACAACAGATGGACTCCAGTCAGTAATTGTGGAACTACAAAGAGTTCCTGTATGGTCAGTGCTGCAGAGAGATTGGTCAGTGTATATTTTCAGGTTTTTTACAATTTTAATAGGTTTCCTAACAAGGCAAAAGCCATTTCTCTCAATGTTGTGTTCACTTTAGGAGTCGTCTGTTTAGAAAAATCCAAACGAGTGTTTTTTGTTCTAACAGTAGTTTTGTTCTGTTCTATAGTCACACATGTTTAAATCAGAGAAGCATATTTCAATATAGAGCTGATAGAATGTCAATTAATATCAATTAACGTCACCAAATGATTAATTAATAGGCAGACTACTTAATGAAAGGCAATATTAATGAGTAAATCTGGGATCAGCAATATCACAGGGAGTGTGTGTGTGTGTGTGTATGTGAGAGAGAGAGTGTGAGACACTGTATGTGACTGTATGTTTAATAACTGTGTTTGCTGCCTTCTTCAGGACAGCCAGGAGGTCTACACCAGCCTTTACACCATGAAATGGTTTTTCCAGTGCTTTCTGGACCGTGTAAGAAACTTGAGACACACACTCTTCATATTGAATCTTTTCATGCACAAATTTCAGAATTACCTTTGAATGGATGATTTTTTTTTTTAAAATTCGATACCCCTCAAAAAAAATTGTGTTAACTCCACAGTCTCATATTGTGTGTGTGTGTGTGTGTGTGTGTGTGTGTGTGTGTGTTTAGACCCCGTTCACATTAACCCTTAGGATATGGGACATTTACATTCTGGAAGGAGAGAGAGTTCTTCCTGCCATGTCCTACACCATCCTCAAACTGCACAAAAGTAATGACTTTCTGCATTATTATTATTATTTGCACACTTTCTAAAAGAACATTTCTCTGCACATCTGAATACATAGTATATTTTATTTCCTGGGTGAGTGGAAGAATAAACGATGGCCTGTGTAAAATTGTTAAATATGTTAATATATTACCTTTAGGTAACAAATTAAAATCATGCCCTAAAATGTGCAAAAGTGCTGTCTGTAAAGGAGGTATTCACTTGTTTTCACAAAGAATGTCAACAAAACATGTACATTTGAAAATTATGTTCAAAAGATGCTGTATTAATACATTGTTATTTATACTTGTGTGTGTGTGTGTATCAGAAACCCTGCTAAAGCTATCTATGGAGGATCTGGTGGAGTTCCTGCAGGTGACTCTGTCCAAAGAATTTTTCTTTGATGACGACTTTGTGATTGACCAGCTCCAGAGCAACATGACTGAGCTCAGACGCTCCAAACTAGAGCTTCCTCCAGCAGGTAATGTCAAAATGCGTATGGACATACCTATACAACATAAACATAACATTTGAATCTGTGGTCAGTGCAAAGTGTAAAATAAAATGTTTGTTAACTGAAAGGGTTTCCACTGGCAAATCTCAAGTTTCACTTTAATATGTGAAAAATGGTCATCTATTTATGCGCTCTACCAACCACAAGTTACAAGCTGATAATGTAGTTTAGTCTGCTTGGAAACAGAGCCTGTATCTATCACGTTTTAAAATATTTTAGGATAATGTGGTGTTTTAAAATCTGCTTTTCAATATGATCATCACTGCCATTTGTGCTTAACGCAGTTATAATTGGTTTATTTTCTTCATTTCCTCATGATATGATCTGTTTGTTCCTTTGAAAAATAATGTTTTTTCCAAGGGCCACATTTTTAAGAAACTCAGCCCTCATTGGACAAGTTGGAAAGAGTGAAACTTGAGATTTTGATTTTTCAAAGTGATGCTGTTATTTAAGCGTAGTTCTTTCACACGTTCTGTACACCTGGGGTCATCAGTTTAGGTCTTGGAGGGTCAGAGTGCAGCAGTTTAGTGATTTCCCTGCTCATACTGTTCTGATTTAACTCTGTAGTTGCTTGCCAGCTTCAGCATGTGTTTGAGCAGAGAATTCACAAGACTGAGCTGGACAATAGATTTGGAAACTTAATCGTGTTCTTTTTTAACAAATACTGTGCAATAAAAAAAAATACACGCCTGTAATTTAGGTAATAAACATAAGTGATAAGTCAGTCTGCAGGGCAGTTCTCTCAGATCAGATTGAGCTGCAAATGTGCAAAGTGTTGCCTACAGCAGGAATTGACCAAAAACTCCTCTCGAAAATGAAGTATCTTCTTTTGCCCTAAAGTTAATCAACAAATTACAGATTTACGTTTTTATTGCATTTAAGAATGTGTCCCAACTTTCGAAATGGGGTTTGTATTATACAGAAGCCCTGAAGTATGTTCCTGAAATTAAGTTCCACATTTTCTTTTTTTTCCTGCCTGTTATACAAACTAAAACATTTTTTGTAGCATCACACACTTGTGACTTCATTGAATTTACGTGAAAAAAAATATCTTAGGAGTCAGGTGCTAAGAATTATCATGCTGTACCAGTTTTGACCACAAGGGGGCAATCCAAATCTAAAGACTGCCCATGGCAAACACACAAGCAAATTGGCCATGTGTTAGCCATTAAAAAAAATCTTTTGATATACTTCAGGATCAGGATTTTTTTTATGGCTAAAATTATACAAATGATGCTAGGAACTGATTTTGGTGTGTATAACAGGCAGAAATATATGATGTGGAATTTAGACATCATGCCCTTCAGGGCTTCCGTAGTGTTACCATAATTAAAAAGTGAAACTAATCAAGGTTTGATTTCCAATAAGAAGCTAGTTCTGTTTATTCACAGTCAATGTAGCACTGCAAATTTCTTTTTACATGACTTCTAAAATGTAAATAAGGGCTGTTTTATACCAGTTTTCATTGTTCATGTTTAATCTAGAACGGTCAAAAATGCAGTGTCGTAGGGGCTGGTTTTATTTCTTGTTTTAACCAAGATTTGAAATGTTTGTCCCAAACTGAAGGCTTGGCTCTATCAGTTATCATTCACCATTGGAACTGGAACACTCCACTGGAATTGATGACCTCTGCTGGACAGACACACACACACACACACACACACACAGACAGACACACACACACACACACACACAGACAGACACACACACACACACACACACACTCTCTCTCTCACTCAAGAGTGCTGAGGTCTGCTGCTCTGCTGTGTTTTTGTGTGAAATTTCTGCTGACTGTGCGTTTTCTTCCTCTCGGCTCCAGCCTCCTCTAGTGGGGGAGTTAAAGACCCCTCCTCCTTCAGACACAACCGGTGGGCAACAACAACTGGCTACCACACATCTATCTATCTGTCCATCATTCATCTGTCTAACCCCTCTCCCACTCCACCCAGAAAAACACACACATACACCTATACACACAGTCTCTCTCTTTCTCTCTCTTTTTTCTCACACTCATTCACTCACTCTCACACACACACAGAGAGAGAGAGACTACAAATAAATATTATTTTTCTGATTGATTTGTCTAAAAACTACAGCAGTACGTTAATTACTATAAAATTAATGCCATTACACAATATTATACGTAGCTTTTTATACACAGCAACTGAATGAATATCTCTCCCTATACTTCCTGTAGTGAATTACACTCACATTACACTGTGAGACTGATTAATTGGATCATATGAACATTAAAAACCATACAGAGCCAATTTTAAATGTAAAAATGTAAGCTGTACCTCCCTATCCTTTGTGTACATTTAATCTGTCACAATGACCAAATGCAATTTTTAATAAACAAATAGAGCCTATATCCCCTCATACACTTTTTATTGTATTAAATATATCAGTTAAACATGGCTTTGTGGACCATTTGAACATTATAGAGTGTTATACCTTAAATTTGATATGACAAAATTGGAGCCATATCATCCCCTTACCTTTCAGTTGCGTATGAAGATCTGTAACGATGCCCATATGAACATTGTTTTAGGCTGATTAAACTTTGTTTGAGTAGTCAGCATTTTTGGCAACTAATCAGCTTTGTTGCACACGTTCACACACACACACACACACACACACACACACACACAAACCCATGTCTTGCCACTATCGTTTTTTGTGTGCTGTCTGTTACAAAGCCTGGCCTGTTGTGCACAATGTATTTTATTGTTTTCTCATGACATTTGTGTCTGAACACCCTGGAAATCTTTCCTGAACATCAGCTCTGTGTTAAAAGACTATTAGATTGTAGATGGGTGAATATTTTGATTATAAAGAATTGTAAAGTATAAATTCTTGCAGTGTTTAAAATTCTATCAAGCCTACCTAGGTGAGGACTTGCAGATAGTTGTCTCTGTGTCTGTGTGTGTGTGTGTGTGTGTGTGTGTGTGTGTGTGTGTGTGTGTGTGTGTGTGTCTGTTCTTGTCTTCAGTATAATAGCCTGTCTGCTGCCCTTTAGGGAGATACTCAGTCTTTTGTGTCCTAAAAATATGTCTTATCCATGTATAGCAACGCATTGATGTACCATTTGTATCCAGAAGCATGAGCTTTACTGTGCAAAAATCAGGAAATACCCCTGCTTTCTTCCATAGTCACTCTTATAATAACTTGTTTTTAGGTTGGTTTATTGATTTATCAATTTTTTCTGTATCAAATGTGTCCAGTGGAATTGTGGCACAACAGGTAGCTTCGGGATTCTGGGTTTGTGCATTCAAATCCTCAGATCACTGTCTGAGGAATGATGTGTTCTCCCTGTGACTTTGTGGGTTTCCTCTGGAGCTCATGTTTTTTCTGGCAATCTGAAAACACATTCTGGTATGTGGATTGGTTATAGAAAAAAGTCCATAGTTTTGTGCGTGCGTGTGCGGTATGGAGTCCTGTCCAAGGTGTGTTCCATGCATCATGGCCATGAACAGGATGAAGTGGTTACAGAAAATTAATGAAAGAGTGAATTTGTCCGCCCTCTTTCTGTGTAAAAGCTCCATGTCCTTTTTGCCCCAATTGAACCATTGTAGATGCACGAGACAGGAATCTGCAAGGCATCTGATTGTGTTTGGTTATATATCTATTTTTCCGCTGAAATATCTACTAAAATATATATTTAATATAGTTTTTAATATTGTATAATTATTTATTTTAATTGTGTGTAGTTTGTAGTACTTTATTATTTTTGACCGGTGCTCTGATTTTTGCACAGTACTGTAGCGTATAAACACAGTATATGTAGTATTATTTACCCTGTATATGTAGTATAAGATAAATATTTATGTAGAAATATTTTGTTTGTGGCTTCTTCCTCTTAACCTGTCCATCCATGAATGTGTCTGTGTGTATGAAATCTCACCATTTTTTCTTTTGATGTTTCACATTTCTCCACTGAAAACACACTCCTTAAAAACCCTGTTCCTGTCCTGAGTCACGTCTGTGGTCACAAGAAAAACTTTTCTAACATATTTTGTGTATTGGGTATGTTGTTACCATATTTTTAAATTATTTGTGTGCTCACCGTAAATGGTCTCGTGTTTTGTTTGGCACCACCTGTAGTTTGGACACAAAATTCGGATGGTATCTGGTCCTTTTTGTTCATTTATTTATTTTAATTTCTTCTCTCTGAAGGATATTCAGCTGCATGGTTGCTTACACTTTGATATCTGTTCTGTTTTAGTGTTTCACCATTTTTGAAATGTTTTATGTACCTGTGTGTGATTGGTGTATTTATGCTCTGCCCAGTGTCATCTTTTATATGTACTGTGGCTCTGTTGGACAGAGTTTACTGAACATTTTTGTCAAGTGCATAAATTATGAGACACTTTTGTGCACGGTTTATTATTAAATGACCTAAACTGATAGCTCAGTTATTCATTTAATGGGCAAATCTCTATAAACATGCCAAAAAAGGTATGTTTGACATATCCATATCCAAAATAAATATAATTGAAATTTGTAACATGAATATGATTTCTGAAAAAGCTGACTATTTTCTGAAAGTTATTCAAAGTTGAAAGGCATTTTGGCCAAAGTTCATTAAATTTGTCCAAATTTGCAACAGTAGCTACAATGAATACATAAATTAAGTCAGTTAAAATGCATGTAATTACCATTAACATTCTTCCCTCTGATTGGCTGCCCCTCTCTTACCTGTACAGGTAAAGATGAGGAGTTTCCGAAGAAGACCCTGGGTCAGCTTCCCCCAGATCCCGCAGATGCAGTGAATCACGTCGCAAATGGACAGACCCGTGCCTCGCAGGTGATGGTGGACGTTCCAGACAATGTGAGCATCTGCGTGGAAACTGTGGAAGCCATGAACGGCTCACCGGACCAGCACAGAGAGAGTCGCCCAGCAAGCCGTGCCGGGAAAGAGAAAGAAAAAGGCTCGCTGGACCAAGTACACCGCTCAGGAAAGGGCGATAAACGAGATGGGCACAAAATGGGTGCCGTTGCCCCAGCAACAGCCCGGATGCCAGAGAAACACGGAACAGGCCACGCTGGAGCCAATCAGAACTCAAATGCCGGCTCAAGTGGACGCAAAGATGTCATTACACCTCGCTGGGTAAAACCTTCTGAGAGCAGACTGGAGGAGGCCAAAGCTGCTGCCTTGAAGGAAAGCCAGCACAACCTGAGTGTTGGGGCCCTGCCATCTCCCAGTAAACAAATGTCTGAAGAGCAACAACAACCACAGCAAAAACAGAGCCGTCCCAGATCCAAAGGCTTTGTCCCAGGCTCCAACCGAGGCTCCAACGCCTCACAGTATGACAACGTCCCAGGTCCTGATGGAGGTCTTACAGACTTCCCTGAGGCAGAGCTTGAGCGTCCACCTTCTCAACCTTATGGACCAAGGCAGGGAAGCCCCACAAGGCCCCCTAGTGGGGGAATGGTCCACTCTGCTCCTCATTTCCGTGTCCCCAAACACACTCCAGTCCCACCAAGTACCGACATGCGCCTGCCAGTGCATTATCCTCCCAGCATGACCCCAGTCTACACCACATTTTCACCTAAAATGCACCCACAGGGAGACAGAGGGTATGATATAACATCTGAAGAGAGGCCATATCGTACAACTTCACGCATTCCATCACCAGAAAAAGGGCTGACTAACAACAATTATGTGAATTACAGACGACAGCCTGGCCACATAACCCCTCTCCAGGTGGCACCTGCTGATTCTGGAGCTCAGATGGAAAATATTGTAACGAGAATGGACAGTTTTGGACCACGGATCGCTAATATTGCATCCCGAGTGGACTATACTGGACCCCAGATTAACAATATTGAGCACCGAATGGAAAATATTGGACAAAGAATGGATAACATTGTACCACATATGGCCAGTATTGCACCCCGGATGGACAGTGTTAGACCACAGCTGGACAGTATCAGACCACAAATGGACAGTTTTGGGCACCGGATTGACAAGTTTGGAGCACGAATGGAGAATACTGGACCCCGGGTGGACAATACTGGATCAAGAATGGATAATATTGGACTTCGGAAAGACAGCAGCAGTGAGCTCGGTCACTACTCAAGGCAGCCGACTCGTCTCATAGGTTCACCCATTTTTACGCCAGCAGAGCAACGTTATGAGAGGCAGAGGAGAGGTGAAGGGTGGTATGGAGAGATGATGGAGGGAGTGGGGTTGGAGGGAGGTATGGGGCAACCCCTTCGTTCTGTTGGAGGTTTACCCCGTTCCCCAAGCTTCCAGAAAGCCCAGCTATCCCCTGTCCACCCAGTTCAGGAGTTCACCTTCCCTGCTGCGTCTGTCCCTCGTCCAACACTTTTTGGTGCATCCCACTTCAGACATGCTCAAGAGGCCTTCGCCATGCAGGAGTCCATGCTGCTCTGAACAAGAGTGAGGCAGGCTGTGTTCCATTTGTACACTAAACACTGGTTTTATGATGTATGTTGAGATCCTGGCAGGTTAGTACGCAAAGTATTAGTGTTCTAATGGTGATTGTGTTACTGTGGTGAAGTATACCATATCAAGCTGCTTTGAAAACACAGCTAAATTAAACTCAAGAAAAGTAACACTAATACTGCGTTCGTGGTAATTTAGAAACTAAGGTAGGTTAGTAAACAATATAGGAATTACACTAACTGTGATTGTTTCACTATGGTATAAGAAACTATTCTCTTGTTGGCTACTTTAAAATTATGACTGAATTTAAACCAGAAAAATACAACACTAATTATACTGTGTATATTATGTTCTAAGGTCATGGCAGGTTAGTGCACAGAATATGAAATATACACTAAATATTATTTCATCACTGTGACTGATGACAAAATTGGGAATTTTTCATTTTGTTAGGACTGATACTGCAGTGGCAGAGTACTTTTCTGTGCCTGAAAATAATTGAATGTCTGGTTTATGATGTAAACACAGCAATTATCACGTTAGCACTATTTTAGCACTTAAAAACGTACATATTATTATATACTTACAAACCAGTTTGAACTATTGTACAACTGGGACACAGCAAGAGGGTGTGACAGAAAGTTACAGAAAGTGTGAGAGAGGAAACAAAGTCGTAAATATCTGTCCGAAGGTTTTCTAGAAGAGTTACGTTAGTTACAATTGTGTGTTTGTGTGGATGTTGCTTTAACAGAACCAGAGTTTTTTTGCTAGCTGGATAATTTGAGCCAAAAGTGAAGAATGTCTAGTAGAATATGTCCATTATCTCACGACTTCTGGCTTGAGTGATCTGTCTAACTGAAAAATCTGTGAAATAGCCCTGTTTTTTTTGCTTGTTTACTTTGTTTATGTTTGTTTGTTTGTCATATTTTTGGCAGATTATCTGCCCCTTCGTCTTACTAAATACCGGCGGGACCCAGCAAATTTAAAAACAATTGTTATGATTTATGTCTTTGGACAGGAAAATTGCCTAATTCTTTAACTGAGAATCTTAACGAAGGATCATTTAGAATTTAAAAATGTATAAAGAGATTTTTTTTCACTTATTTAAACGTCCTTATTTGGTAACATTAACGTGGAAAATGTCCATTTTTTTCCATTTTATTTTTTTAAGACTTCCTTTTCTATAAACGATATATATGTATATAATGTATACATACTTTAGAGTTCAGGTTATTCGATATGCTTGTGAATATCATATTTTTAAATGAGAATTAAGGGATGTATAATTATGAAAAAAATATCTAGCAACAGTGGAACATGTCACTGTTAGAAGCATTTAAAATTGAATGCGCACCACATTTTTATTTTTCCCTTCAGAATATATGCAGTAAAAAACAAAAACCATTTATATTTAAAGCCTGCTCATCACTGATCTGGGAGCAGGTTCCCAGCTTCATTCTTTATTTAAAGACAAGCTTCCCCAGGTTTTCTACATTCTTGAAAAATTTAAGGGGTCATATATAAACAAAGTGATTGAGAGTGGTTTGGTGTGAAGTTATTGATTTATTTACTGTGGTGTTGATAGGAAGAACAGGCCTGCAACATCAATATCACATTGTATTTTACACTCCACAGCCACCGGAGAACTCCACCTGCCTAAAGTGTTTTAAATGGAGTGTTAATGATGGTCATATAGATACAGTATATGGTCAAAAGTTTGTGGACACCTGGTCAGTTTGTTCCTCTTTGCAGCAGTAACACACTTTACATTTACTCTAGATGTTGGAACCTTTCTCTGAAGATTTGATGACATTCACCCATGGAAACATGAATGAGGTCAGGTGCTGATGTTGCAAAATTAGTTCTGGATCATAAAGACCACTCCAACGCAGGACATTTGTATTGGATCACAATAACAGTCACTCCAGAAAATGCAGAAGATCAGGCCTTATATCATATTAATCACTTTATAAAGGGTGTCTGCAAACTCTTGGACATGTTGTGTATTGTTTAACACAGTCATTGACACCAGTGTATTTTATTTTAATAACCTTTCTCTGAAAAGACATTTCACATCTAATGTCTCTCAGTGACTTTGCTTACATTACGATTCGAATTCCATCTCAACTTGTGTCCATTCCAGAAACACAGCCTACTTCTGATTGGTCAGGTGGATTGAGCTAGACTGTCTTTAATGTCTGAAGTTGATTATATAATTATACATAATGTTAATATATGTATAGAAAGATATTAACTCACCACACACACATTAAACTTGTTTTTATGATGAAAGCTGCTTACGTAAAACAAGCGCTCTGTAAGAACAGATTCATAAACACTATTACACAGTTATAACCTGAACAAAGTGAAGCATTTGGAGGTGTCATGTTTTTCTGATTATTTTGTTAATTCCTTTTACATTCATATGCACACCCCTAGTAAAATTACTTTTAATTTTTTTTTCACACTCCTCCAAATGGAACAAAATTATGTAATTTTAAAATTGTATGTTTTAAATATTTTTTAGATGACAAGCACCTCATGGAACTGGCTTGTTCCACACTCAACCATGACATTACTACCACCTCCCCTCATTATTCATTTTATCATCTCCACTGAAAATAGGGTTGCACTTTGTAGTTCTACATTTACAGAGTGTAGTTCATCTGTTGCTCTGCATACTTTGTTTGTCCCCGTTCACCCATTTCTCCTATGGTCAGGACCACCACAGAACTTGTACGATTTGGATGGTGAAGCTGATGTGGTGGTTGTGTGTTACTGTATGTTGGGCTGGTAGCAGTGGATCAGACACGACACGTGCCACGGCTGGACTGAGAATAGGTTAAAAACCCAAAAGATCCACTACACAAAACATACCTGCCCTGTGGTGCTCCTGATTATTGGAAAAAGGGGGCAGAACAACAGATGGATTTCTATCTAATCGTAGAACTATGAAATGCAGTCTGTAGACGGTGAACATAGAAACAAGGAGGTGGTAGTAATGTTATGGCTGGTTGGTGCAGACACTATGTTGTGAGAATCGATATAGAAATAGATGTTTGATCGATTATATCACTTCATTTGTAGGAACAGCACCAGTCAGTGCTTTGCATCAATGACCCTGTGTCCATTTTATTAATTTGCACATAAAGTTTTGCTGAAATTGTAAAAGAACTTACTATTTTTGTTGCAGAGCTCTGCTTACCGTGTGGTTGTTTTTCTGTAAAGAATATGCTGCTTTCGAGGCAGAACCAGATGAGGTCAACTATGCTTGATTGGCTAAAGGTAATGCAGCCACAGCATTCATTTATATAAAATGCCACTTTGCAGAGTGCCGTCCAATGCGTAATACTGAAAAACTCCCATTGAAAAGGAATTGGATACAGTGCAAGTGTACGTGTACCGTTAGTGTCACCAGTCACTTCTATCAAGTCCATAACATTTGTGATTAATTTAAACAAACACACTGTTACAGTTAATGCTGTGGAATTTGAAGCAAAGCACGCATGGGTGGTTTTGTTTGTTTGTTTGTTTTTATTTATTTTTTATTAATAAAAAGCAGAGCTATTGTAAATTGTATGTTCTCAAATGACAAAAGCAAGTAATTTGACCAGGGGTGTAAGAACTACTGTAGATTGCGTCATCTACACTATCAAATTCTATAGATTTAAGTATTCTGTTCTGCTCATATATAGAATTATTTATTTGTGCACTGGATAATAGATCAGTGCACTACACTACAGCTCTACATTCCCAGTAGACAACACAGTTCTAAATCACGGACATGTTTCTACAGTCCTAATGTCTGGACCTGCTGACTAAACACTGACTTGCTTTTAAATGCCTGTATTATAACATCGATTTAATGCACTACATATGTGACTAAGACAAGCAGTTGGATGGATTAGATGTTTGTTTTTTGTTTTTTATTTTTTGGGGGTGGTGCACTTCCTTGAGTGCGATACACTGCAAAATCAATGATGCTTTAACTGAAAAATGTTTTCTTACAGGACTGCCTGAATATTGTTTTTAAAACATTTCTAATAGCAGCTGAAAACTGAGAAACACGTCAAATATAAGGCAGTCAGCTAACATTTTTTTAAAAGTTATGACATTTTTTTTTTCTTTTTAAACCGTGTTTGTGTTCACTGAGACATTTCTAGGGGAAGTGTGGAGGAGTTGAATTTGCATGAACTTACTTTGGACTATGTGGAGTCCAGACTGAGGAAGTTCTAAATCCATCATTCCTCCATGCATCAACTTGGTTTGTTTAGTCTTAATTTACAATATCTGCTGTAAACTCTCTCAGTATTTCAGGACTATAAAAGACTACTGTAACGTTTATCTGCAATATAAAAGCCACATTTCCATCACTTACGACATTTCCACAAACACAAGTACTATTCCTCGTTTCTTAGGCACTCTTCCTGTGCACTCTCCTAAGCACACGCACAACTCTCAGGCTGTTTGCTGGAGTTCTAAATGTTATAACAGTCATTCTCTCCACCTATTTATGATCAAAATTAGCATGTTTCTGAAGAGAGCTACTACAGGCCTGTATCTTTATATGTTGTTTAAAAAAATAGTGCATTTTGATACACAGTTTGGCTTGGGATTATTTTTGAAAGGAGCCTCATTCTTTTGTTTAATTTTGTTAAATCTTTCATTTTTGTTGAAACTACTAAATGCAACTTTACGATAAAAACTGATTTTCTCTAATAACAAATAAATGAAACCCCTGGGTGGTGATGAGCAAATCTGATCTTTTTTTGTGGTGTTTTCCTTTTCAATAATCGATTCTTAGTCATATTTTGGAGCTCAAATGCTCTTAAAGTTCTGTTCCTTTGAAAAATAGATCTTGCTTCAGTCACCAGATGGCAGCATAGAACAGGCTGAACATTGACAGTTTGTAGACGACGCATGAAGGATGTGCACACTGTTTACACAAGTGTTCAGTTACGCACACACAATTTGGGTAACCTCCATAAAGGCGCATGAAATGAAAAGGGATTCCAGATAAGCGTGCTTAATGCAAAGCGTGGTTTGAGGGTTATACAACTGCAACGTGGAGTTATTGAGCAGTGGAACTATGTTCTCTGGAGTTCCAATCCATCAAATTACCTATTTAAATGATAAGTTTACATCCTATAATAATATAAACACTTTCTAACTTGAACAGGGCCGTCTGTGTGTTGGCTGCATCCTCAGAACATCACTGGTTCAGGCTTAATTCGTCAGCCATCTGAGGCCTCCACAAGAGCACAATTGACCTCGCTGTGTCTGGTTGGATAAGATAGCCCCCTGTGTCACTATATTGCAAGTCCCCGCTTTAGTGCCTATCTGTTAACTGGCCCAATACATGGTTTAGTGTCAGCAGCAGTTCGAAAAGAAGCACAGGTTGGATTCACATGTCTCAGTGAAAGCATGTTCTTGCCCTCACCCTCACCTTCCCAAGCTGGTTACATTTGTGTGATTCAAGGAGCCTTAGGTAACGGACAAAACGGCAGTGACTAAACTGGGGAGATTACTCATGCATTCATTCGTTGTCTGTAATCGCTGATCCAGTTCTGGATATTACTGCACGCAAGACAGGAACACACCATGGAGGGGGCGCCAGTCCTTCGCAGGGTGACACACACTCACACCTATGGACACTTCTGAGTCACCAATCTACCTATTAGAATGTGTTTTGGACCATGGGAGGAAACTGGAGCACCCAGAGGAAACCCACGTGGACACTGGGAAAACACCAAACTCCTCACAGACAATCACCCGAATCCCTGAAGCTGTGTGACAGGGACACTACCTGCGCGCCACGGTGCCACTCTGAGGAGATTATGTTGAAATCTAAAAAGAATACATGTAAAAATGATAAGTCAGTGTCTGGAAAATAAGTATCTGAATCAGTGAGGAAATTAGTGACGAACGATAGAGATGAAGTAGATCATTGTCTCTTTCTCGTCTCTGTATCAGTCCTGAGTGAACTATAGAGCAGTGGAAAATGTGAGGCTCAGTCCAAACGTTTACTGGAGCAGCTCATTTGCAATCAAAACATCATCCAGCTGCTGGCCTGGAGCAAGAAAGGACATGATAACAACCTACATGCTCTAGCTTTCAGAAGTCTGGAGACAGTGTAGACAGTGATAGGCACTCAGTTCTGCAGCTTCATCTGAAGCATTTTGGAGCAAAGGGTTTGCATTACATTGAAAATAAACTACAAATGAACATGAAGTTAGTTTACAAATTCCAAACAGTCAATCAGTCAAGAATGCCATCACAAAGCAGCTTTACAGAGCTCTGGGTCCAAGGAAATAAACCTTGTGAGGAACCAAAACTCATAACCCATCCTCTGGTCAACACTGGAGAGCACTGCAAGTTTCAAGCTGTTTAATATCAGTGTTAAAATCAGAGTTTAATTACAAACTGAAGCAGTTGAATTCTGCCTTTTATTAAAAAAACTGTTGCATTTTCAATAATAACTTTCTAATAATCACTTGCATAACTACTGTCTGCTATATTTTGATGATAAAAATGACTGATGTTTTAAATAGCCACACACACACACACAATGAAATTCAGTATAATTACTCATTACGTGATATGAAAGTTATACCTTTATTTTTGTCATTCATTTTACAAGTTTTACAAGCTCCCAAAGCAAATACAAAGTGCAGTGAGAGTAAAACCACAATTGAACAAGCCTGCAGTCGGCCTACACTGCTGTAATTAGAGTTTCTGTCTGAATAACCTCAGGCTCATTTAACTCTGTGGTTTACTGAAAGTAAAAAGGAGAAAGACTTGTGAAGGGAAAAAAGTTCTGGGAAAAAATGTTTGGCACTAGAGATTTTTCCAGCGGAATATGACTTTTCTTCTACTTCTTTTTCTTCTGAATATATAAGAAGTTTCTGTGTGTATATAAATATATTCATTCATTCATTTTGTTTAATTGCTTCATCCTGTTCAGGGTTGTGGTGAGTCCGGAGCCTGCCCAGAACCACCGGGTTCAAGGCAGGACCCCACACTTCACGTGGCACCTGTCCATCACATGGCATCACGCACTCACATAGTTTCTCACACACTCACACCTGTGGACTCTTATTTAAACAGCCGGTCTACCTACTAACACGTGTTATTTGGAATGTGGGAGAAAACCCACACAGACGGGGAGAACGTCCCCCTGTGAACTGCTCACAGACAGTGCCCTGAGTCATGGTTTGCATGTACAACATCAGAACCCATCACTACCTGCTGCACCACCATGCCGCCCTGTAGTATTAACAGTGTTAATCATCCTAATCATTAAGTGTGTGAGTGTGTGTCGCCCTGCGAAGGATTATCGCCTCTTCCCGGGTGTGATTCCGGGATCGGGACCCACCGTGAGACTGAATTGGAAAAGTGGTTACAAGCAATGAATGAATTCGGAAGTTTTCAGTGTAATATTATCATAAATTAATGTACTGTTTTTATTTAGTGTTAACTTCTGTTGACCTTCTCTTTGTACACATTACATTTTAAGATTCGTGCAGTGTTATTATTTATCTCTTGTGTATTTGCGAACTGAATATTGTATTTCATGTCGCTCTGAAATGATGAGAAATGACAAAGATGAGTGTTGTAATTTAACTTGTTTAGTGTTATTTATTTATTCATTGGCCTTTAAACAGTCTTTACAGCACATTTCCACTGCTACACTAACTGACCCTTTCAAGGTCTTACTCAGATCTCTGTGTAAACAAAGAACCAAATCCTGCAACTGTAGAGATCTCTATCTACTTTAACTGAAATGATTGAAATCTTATGAGAATTTCCAACTGTCTATTGTTGATAACATCACTATATCACGATGAACTCTATCCTGTTCAACTGCTGAGAATTACTCAGTTCAGATTTCTAATGTGTTTTTAAATCGCAGTACTATTAATTGTACTGAAGTGTTTTAGTGTGTAAGGGGATCCACTTATGCGTTACTGTAAGTCTTCATTCATTAGGCTGTATAAATGCTGTTGTGCCAACTGACATAAACCTGCTTAGACACACATAAGGCTTATTCCAACAAATGTCAGTTGTCATAGGGTTTTCTAGGATGACACTGATGATAGAAACTTCTCTGACAACTGATGCTACTGGAAGCCTTTGTAGATGGAGGTTGTCTGTGTAGGTTTATGAGGTTTAAATCAAGCGTGACAGGCTTATGTGGATCCCATGTAACCTTAATAATGATCAAATACCTTCAAATGTTAAGAGTTACAAGTACATTTTAGCCATTCATATTTAGTCACGGGACGACACGGTGGTGCAGCAGGTAGTGTCGCAGTCACACAGCTCCAGGGGCCTGGAGGTTGTGGGTTCGATTCCCGCTCCAGGTGACTGTCTGTGAGGAGTTGGTGTGTTCTCCCTGTGTCTGCGTGGGTTTCCTCCGGGTGCTCCGGTTTCCTCCCACAGTCCAAAAACACACGTTGGTAGGTGAATTGGCGACTCAAAAGTGTCAGTAGGTGTGAATGAATGTGTGAGTGAGTGTGTGTGTGGCCCTGTGAAGGACTGGCGCCCCCTCCAGGGTGTGTTCCTGCCTTGCGCCCAATGATTCCAGGTAGGCTCTGGACCCACCGCGACTATGAACTGGATAAGGGTTACAGATAATGAATGAATGAATGAATGAATTAATGAATATTTAGTTACATTCTTTTTAGTGTTTAATTTCTCTGGTTCATAAAGGTGCTGCTTAGTGGGACACCATGGGCTTTAGGACACTACTAATCCCTTAAACCTAAACCTGTACTCATGTAGAGTACCACTCACCTAAAGACTATTTCAAGACCCTGAGGGACAAACACACACACACACACACACACACACAACGTGCATACATGAGCTTGCATGGACAGGCCTGTGTGTGAGTGTTTGTCCCTCAGGGTCTTGAAAGATTCTTACACTCATATTTCATCAAGTACAAGACCTCTGTTGTGCTTTGTCAAAAAAAAAAAAAAAAAAGGAAAAAGGGAATGAATGAAAAAACAGATGTTTTGGACAGACAAGTCAGGAAGACAGATAAGGATCTCAAAATAAACTGAAAATTGATGTATGCAGTGGCAGGGAATTTATCATATATAATATGCTACACATATTACAAAAATATTTTCATTGACTCCCATTACACATTAACTATGGTTTACCATTTATGAGAATTGATAGATGACATGGATAATAATAATCACATTAAAATATAATAATAATAATAATAATATACATTTTAAAAATTAAGAATAGATAGATAAATAAATAATAACACATAAGAACGGCACTTTACGGCCATAGAGTTTGTTCAGAGCGTCTATAAAACAGTTTCTTGTGGGGTGTTCCACCGGAAGAACTACTGTAGCACTAGTAACACAGATACTGATGTAAACTGTTACTACTCTACTACTACTAATACTAGTCCTACTACTAATGTCATTCTTATTAACGGTACCTATACCGTATTACAGTGACAACATTGTCCGCTCACTATGAAAGTGTAAGGAGTATTAATGTTACTAACAATGTGGCCAGTGAAGGTGTTAGTTTTTCTCTCTAGTGACTGTTTAAAGTGCCCCTCTGTGCCTTTATATGAAGCTCCGCCTCCCTCTCCCGGACAAGAGAGAGAGAGAGAGAGAGAGAGATGGGGCAGAGAGTAGCTCACACTGCAGAGAGGCAGCACACACACACACACTTATACAGCAGCGAAGAAAAGATAGAAGGGAGAGAGAGAGAGATAACGCGCAAGACAGCTGCTGTCTAACTGCAGAAGGAAGGTAAGTAGCAGCAGCAGCGCTAATAACAGTACTCCTGATAGAGCAGAAGTGTTAGGATTGACATAAGAAGTTATATCAATAGTAGTTCTAGTAAAACTACTATTTGTATGTAACTGCAAAAGTGTTTTATAATATCAGTAGTGATATTAGACATCATTTATACACAGTCAAAACTGTACCACATACTAATGCTAAGTAATATCACCACTGTCATATCCACATACTGAGTACTACTGTTCCATACAGTAGCACTAATATTAAATCAATATTATTAATAAGAAACCAGCATCTATTTAAATACTTATAATAGAATTAATAACAGCACTTTTATTAGATTTAATAGTTAGAGTATTAGTAATAATGGCAGTGACATTAATAGTAATACAAGCAATAACTAAGATAGCAAAAGTACTATTAATAACTGTTAATATTAGGAGCATTTATGTATATAGTCGTTTACATTATTAATTATTTATAAATGTAGTGGTATTTCAATATTATAATTATTATTAATAAGTATATCTTATAAGTAACATATAAGTAAAATAGTTACAGTAATAACATTAATGCCATTACCTGCCATACTGCTGCTTTCTTCTATCACTGCCATTGTTATCTAATAACAGTAGTAGCAATAGCATTAACTTTATCCTATTAGTAATGAAATAAGCAGTAAAAGCAGTCCTTTTAATAGTAGTGTAGTAATATTTATAGTAGTCTTATACTAAACAGTTGCAAGTAATAACAACTTCAATATATCATTACACTGTAAGCGTACTACATCGGAACTAGCTCTTTTAGCAGTTGGAGCTTTTTTTGCTTTGTCAACAGAGAGAATGCTTAGTTTCTTTTTTCTACAAACAAGTCCAGCAGGTAGTTGAAAGTTGCTTAAGTTTGTTGTATACATTAAATTATTTCTTAGACATTTTAAACCCCTGTACAAATAAATAAATAAATAAAATTGCCTGTGTAAAATCACGCTGTGAGTGTTGAAATATAACATCCATTGGGTTAATTAAATATTCATAGTTTTAATGTAACACAGACAAATTTGCTGTGTGGCTCTGCGTTGTGTCACTTTTCAACAGAAGCCTATGAATTTGCTTAGTAATTTGCTGTGGTTTGACCAGTAGTAATTTATTCATGGCCTGTGCTAGCAGCGTGTTTGGGCTTGACTTCAATTACATCATCCTTAACGTCATCCTTACTGTCTCTGTCTAAGTTGCAGTTCAGGGGTATCCCAATGCTTTTAGGTGTGGGCCATTTTACATTGGTTCATTGTCATTCAGGCACTACCAATATTAAGTTAATCTGAATTCTGAATAGTTAAGAAATGAACCCACAATTACCACTTACAAAGAATGGGATACAATGGGATGCTCAGAAGGAACCACACATGAACCTGTGGTCACCACTGTGCCTTCCCAGAAGGATAGGAGATAATAATGATAGCAAAGTGGGACAAACTCCATATTAAAACTATATAATAAGGCATCCAAAAACACACGTTGGTAGGTGGTTTGGCTACTCAAGAAGTGTCTGTAGGTGTGTGAGTGAATGTGTGAGTGTGTGTTGCCCTCCGAAAGACTGGCCCCTCCAGGGTGTGTTCCCGCCTTGCAACCCGTGATTCCGGGTAAGCGCCGGACATACAGTAACCCTAAACTGTATAAGTGGTTACAGACAATGAATGAATAAAAAACTTATGGAAGTTTACGTCCACAAAAATTCTTAAATGTTTGTATTTACACTTTTTTACAGACTGGGACAGAGGCCTGGAGCTGGTTTGTGTCCCCAAGAGGCATTATGTTGTTTCTCACACTTTTCAGCTTCTGGATTACACCATTAAGTTTTGGTTTAGAGTTTCAATATCACAATTCCACCGAAGTGGAGCAGTACCTCAGAGGGATCAACAGGAATTTCTCACACATCACACATCTACACAGCATTGGCAAGTCTGTAGAAGGTGGGTGGACGAATATATGGCCGTCATTTTGTATTAGAAATATTATTTTTGTATTTATAGGAAGATTTCTCATATCTTAGATCTCTGAAACTGAAGAGGGGAAAGTTATAAATGTGTGAATTTGCTGTGGGCAGTTTTATTTATTTGATCACATCATAGAAAGTGTTTCAAACATAACTTTTTTTAAGGTGTCAGCAATCTAGCATGTTTTGTTCAGGCTTATTTTGTGCTTTCATGGTAAAAGCATGTGTTAATAAGAACCATAATTTTATAAACCCATGTTACATTTTTTTTTTCCAATTCTTTTTTGCAAGAAAACTGAGGGCAAAGTGTGTGTGTATGTGTGTGTGTGTGTTTGTATGTGTGCGTTGTACTGGCACTGCCCTATTTGTTGTTGGAGTTGACTCTCCTCACAGTCTCAAAACATGAGAGAAAATAGAACAAACACTCCCTGCTATCTAGATAACCTCATTCACAATCTAAAAAACCATACATCTCTTCCCTGCAGCTGTGTCATTTGGTTATCCTCATTCTCAGCAGCATAATCAAATGACACTGCAAAAGCAGGGGACCGACTCGGATGTTCTCAGTGTGACTGGTGGGGGTTATTTGTAATGGTTATTACTGGTTGATTTCATTTTTCCTCATCCATTGTGCATACAACGGGCATAATTAGAATGTCACAACAAAATGTGACAAAATTTATGACATGATATGAAGCAAATACCCACTGTGTAGAGATGAGCCAGGTATTAATACACCCAGACACTCAGAGAATTTCTCCATTTTGAAAGAACACACAGACGAGTTTGGAATTTTCTGCTATCACTTGAAATAATGAGTTTAGGTGTCGAGACTCTCTCTCTCTCTCTCTCTCTCTCTCTCTCTGCACCACAATTGTGAACTTGTGCACTCAACCCCCAAAAGGCCAGTCCAGCCAATGTCCCCACTGAGTTCAGGGCTTCTGGGACCACATTTTATAATTATCAGCAAGTTAAATGCAGTAAATCAGGCTTTATTTTGGTGTTCAGTTCAGTTTCAGTTTGCCCTCAAACGATAAATACAGTATGAGGCCAAATATTTGTGGACACATGGTTTATTCCATACTCATTCTGAATGACCATTTCCCCTCGTAGTAGCTCAACAGAAACTGACCACTAAATTGAATAGCTTCTACACTTAAGACAAGCACATCATTCTCCAACAGTCTGAAGCTGTTAATCTCAAGTTTGATATTCAGCATTTACCGGAATGTAAATGAGGTTCCATTAAAGATAAATCATGAATAAGAGGCTGTTCTTCTTGGAATATTCACTATTTTGCTCAGTTTTTCATAAACATTGGTAAGCTACATTTCTACCAAAGCTTTCAGTTTATTATTAAAATTAAATGTTCATATACCATTAGCTAAAGTAAAAAAAACAAATTACAAAGCACTCAATAAATTACTTCACATTTCTATTACCTCACTTCTGGTGCTCAGTGTTGAAGCTCTATTAAAATTACAAAAAATGTCTATTAACTTGATATTATGTCTATTCTAATTTAAGACTTTTTTACAGCATTTTGTGGATGTTAGATACAACATAATGGAGTGTATTGCAGTGTGTTACATAATACATATTAGATTATGGGTGTGGCATGGTCACACTGCATATAGTATAGCTATCACATAGCTCCAGGGTCTCAGGGGCCAACCCCTGCCTTGTGAGATTGCCTGCAAGGAGTTTGGTGTGTCCTCCTTGGATCTGTGTGGGTTTTCCTTAGATACTCAGGTTTCCACCCACAGTCAAAATAATTACATATATATATATATATATATATATATATATATATATATATATACACAAGAGATAGATAGATGGATGGATGGATAGATAAATATATAAAGAGAGAGATAGGGAGTGTATACAAACTCTTGGGATTTTACTATTATCAGTTATTTAAACTTGTGGCCTGTTTTGGCCTTTACTGTGCTGTATTACACTATATTCAATGGTCTTTAAGAGATTGTGGTTTTACATTGTAATTACAGCATTGTTATTATTACGCTTTTAAACCGTATTCCCTCTCTCAGCCCACATACAGATGCAATTAACCTGTATTGAAACCATGAATGTATCCGGTTCTCAGTTTCTTTTGGTTTCTGTGATAAACAAAAACATGTTTTTGACCACAGAGTGAGTCACAATTTTTTGCCTCAGCTCAGAGTTTCTCTACAATACAGTCCCATGAGAAAACATCTTCAAATCCTCAGAAACCACAAACCCTTTGTTTCCTGTGTACCCATGAGCTCTCGTTGATTAAGGCGTGATGACAGCCCTAGCTGTTTTGAGACACTTGTGCAAGGTATAGATGCTACCATACTGTTTACCTATAGTAATTTTCTAAAGCCTTAAGAGTTTTTTAGAGTGAACACAGATAGGAGAGAGCTGGTGGCCTAGGAGACCTAAAGAATATTTTCCATTAATTGCTCAGAAGTTCTTCTTACACGATTTGACTTAAAATCCTTCAATATTTGTCCTAAAATTCCTCAGCAATTTTCAGAATAATGAAACATGGGACACTTCCAGATAGAAATGTATATACCGCATCAGACAAGGTTCACAGTGTTGATGAGAAACAGTTTCTGTCTTTATTTTACCTCCAGATAAACGTTAGTGTTATTGTCCCAGTGAATCTGAGCATTGTGTGAGACTTAACTGAAATCTCCAGTAAAACTCAGAAAGAGACAGAGAGGAGGTTCCTGGGCATTTTCAGAAGAGAGATCTGAGCTACAGGAGACTTCAGCTAAAGTCACTACTGTCTCTCCATCTGATCTCAGACTGACCAGAAGAATTAGGAACTACGGAGATATTGAGGAGAGATATTAATATACTGATATTTTTGTTTTATTTACTATGAGATGATACATTTCTATGCTATTTCCATTTGAAACTTTTATAAAATGTGCACAGATTTTTGTAGTGGCATTGTGCATACATTAGCTTAGAAAATCAACAAAACCTTTGATTGGACATGGGCCATTCAAACTGCTCTTCTTTTTCCAGCACTTAAAGTTTCAACTGTTTTTATGTTCTTGTGAACGGTGTGGTCATAACTACAGTAACCACAGTATTGTGCCCTGGCTGTGGGAACTATTTTAAGAGTACACTATCATAGGCTTTTCAAGAAAAAGTACAAAAAAAAACTCAAAAATGTGATCTTTCTCAAGTCATTTTTCATATATATCATATTTATCTCTCTAGAGAACTTGGGTATTATGTTACATTCAGTCACAGCGTCTCAGCATCTGATCTCTATCTGAACACAAGCCTCAGCTCGTCACCTCTCTCACGGCTCCAGGTGACACACACAAACACTCATACACACTGTATCTGTCATGTGTTATGAAGTCATTTGAGATAACACCACATTCTCCAGTCAAAAATGAGAGAGATTACAGATGTAATTGTTGCAGAGATTTGCAAAGTTTTTTCAGAGCTTAGACTTTATAGTAGATGTTGGAACATCTTGTTTGCGCTGTGCAGGTGGCATGCAGCCTTGACGGCATTAGAGAGATCAAGGCCTGATATTGGATGATTAGTTCTGGATCACAAACACCACTTCAGCTCATCCTTAAATACTGAATGGAGCTTCATCATTCCAGAGAACACAGTTCCTTTGTTCCTTAGCCCAGTCTTTTGTGAAATGACTGCTTTTCTCAATGTAAATTAAATGCTTTTCTCTATAATGGCATAGAGCACTGTTATAGAAGAAAAATAAATGACCATTTAATCAATATTCATGACCTTTATGCAAAATATACAACACTATATCCAGTCTTAAATACAGTCTTAGAACACTTTGTAAATAAAGGACATGAGGGACACTGTTCTTTGCCACTGTGAGAGTACTGCAACTAATCATTGCCTACATCAGTGTACTACAGTATTATAGATAAAGATTAAAGTATATGATTTTGTACAGTACCGCTGCGTAGATTGACTAAGCATTGGTTTAGGACACAGTCCTGGTCTTAGTGCCCTGAAAGGCAGCTTTGATCTGCTCTGTGTTATCAGACCTGAACTGGAAGGATAAACACACTCCACTAAATGCGTTTGTGATTTGAAAGTGAAATCAGTTCCATTTGAGAGCTGTTCATTCAGACTCAGGCAGATGAAAGGGGAGCATATATACTGCCTGTAAATCAGCACAGAGCATCTCCTGTGGCCAGAAAAATTAGTATGACCAACAAGACTCACGTTTGCTTTGCCTATGGGAAGACGCAGTAAAGTCAGGTTTAGTCTATAGAAACCAAAGTATGGAGGATGAATTATTCATGCGGATGACATCAAGAGGTTCATGTGAAGGTTTAACCCCTATAGCTCTCTGGGTCGGTAGGTAAGCTCACATTTTAAATTCTCATAACTACAAAACTTGCGTTTTTCTAGGTACTAACTGAGTTAAAACAGCATTTCTCAGTAGATGGAGAAAACAGCCCTCTTAAAGTCACTGCCGTCTCGCCATCTGATCTCAGACTGACCAAAAGAAACTATAAGTATTTTAAGGATAAAGGATGGACAAAACAGCCCTCTTCCTTCCCCATCACTGTGGTGGTATCTTTTGCTGTCACTGTGGTGGTACCCTCAAGGCTACATGTTTCTACCTTTAATTAGGGAACATAATTGTACCATATTTTATTATAACTGTAGATTTTAAAATTGTGTTGATTTCATACGCCCTATTTCACCTCCAAGACTTTTATTATGGTTTTTATATGACACAGTTCTATAATGAAAGATTACAAACATGCTCTGGAGAAGAGAATTTAATGTGTCTTTAAGAAACAAAACTGGACTTTTAAACACTGTTGTACCTTTAAAGGTACATTTACACAGTTTGTACCTTTAGTGACCAATACTGTACCTCTACTGTACCTTTTTTTTCTGAGAGTGTAGCAAAGGTGAGCCACTGGCAGTTAGATTTCTTTAAGTGTACTCAGAATCCATTAATGTACGAAAGAATACATATACAGTACTGTGCAGAAGCCTTAGGCACATAAGATAATTATATATATTTAAACTAATGCCTTCACAGTGAGTGTGGTGCTTGTATAAAGTTATATATAATCACAGTTAATACAAAAAGAAAATAATAATAATAATATAAACAAGTAAGAAATATAATAAAGTAGTGGGTGTGACAGAGTTTAAAGAACAGTGTTTTGTTCAGATTCTCCTTGATCGCATGAATTTATTAAATCAACAGCACAACCAGTAAAACTAGGCATTGGATGATAACTTCAAAAAATACGGACTTCACAAGGCATTGGGCATTATTTTATTATAAATTGTTTGTTTGTTAGTTGGGCGGCACAGTGGTGCAGCAGGTAGTGTCACAGTCACACAGCTCCAGGGACCTGGAGGTTGTGGGTTCGTGTCCCACTCTGGGTGACTGTCTGTGAGGAGTTGGTATGTTCTCCCTGTGTCTGCGTGGGTTTCCTCCGGGTGCTCTGGTTTCCTTCCACAGTCCAAAAACACATGTTGGTAGGTGGATTGTTGACTCAAAAGTGTCCATAGGTGTGAGTGAATGTGTGAGTGTGTGTTGCCCTGTGAAGGACTGGCACCCCCTCCAGGGTGTGTTCCCGCCTTGCACCAATGATTCCAGGAAGGCTCTGGACCCACCGCGACCCTGTACTGTATAAGCGCTTACAGATAATGAATTAATGTTTGTTCAGTTTTTTAGCAAATAAACACTCACTGCTCAGATAAATAGCTTTTTAAATCTCATAATCTCTGGTGTCTAAAACCTTTGCACAGCACATGTATGAAATATATTTCATTTTTGTGGATGCACCTGGCATTTCTGATGTATATCTACCACAAAAATAAGCCATTACCCTGTTCTGACCCTAACCATAACCCTGAACCTAATCCTAAATCTAAACCAAAACCTACAGCAAACCATAACCCCAAACCTAAACGTTTGTAGTAGAAATGGTAGCATTTTCCCCTGTGAAACTTTCACCACAACGGTTTCCTGCACTGTTTCTCTAATTCTTGATTAGACTCATAACAGGTAGTTTGTGTGGATTTAGTGAAACAGCACCAAGATTGGGCAGGAGCTCATATGGTAATCATAAAATAATTACCAGTCGCAATTTTGCTGTCTTCACTTAAAAACTTGGAAAATCTCTGGCTGTGACTACATCTGGGACAAAATGTATTTTATTTGTTATGATATATTTCTGGTGATTTCTTTCAGTTCATTCCTCCTGAAATATGAACACTATAAAGGTGCATGAAAATGTAGTTACAGCGCTGAGAAACATCATGAAATGATATGTTCCCATAGAATAGTGTTCTGAAGGTGGGCAAATCAGATAAAGAAATTATTATAATCTACTTAACACTTGATACTAGTTTTATTGCTTAGAATGTTTAAAAACAGCTACCAGAGCATATTTTCCAATAAAAAATTGCCTCTTCAGCACAGCCTAGAGCATGAAAGCCCATAAGAGTTATTGATTCAATTGGATGTTTCCCTTCACCGTTCTCCATGTTCTTCTATGAAACTGAATAGTTCCAGTGTTTATATGCCATCATAGGTGGTTTTGTTTGGTGTTTGGGATTCATGGGCGATGAAGACACTAGTATATCTCAGGTTCAGGTGCTGCTGCCAGTCAGTGGCATTTTAAAACCCACTGGATCAGGTTGCTTTTCTTGGCGTGACACAAAACGAGTACTGAGGGAAAATGTAGTCTGCCAGGCAACCCCTTGTTTTTCTTGCACTCTTTGTACCCCACTACTTCTCTCTCTTCTCTTTTTTTCTTTCTTTCTTTTTGTCCATCAGCCTCACATGCTAATGTACCCTTGTACTCACTCTCACAATCTCTGGGTGGTCTTTTGCGTGCAAATTAAACCAAAAGACCAGAGTGGACTGGAGATAAAAACAGGAAAACTGTCTCGTGATAGGCGTATGCCTGCACTTTACTTAATGAAAACCTTGGGTGACCTTCTGCTTCCAGACACTTAGTTGCTCTTCTCAGGAAGTATAAGAAACAGCCCAAGCCTATCTCAGGCCCCACTGCTTTATTTATTCATGCTTTAAGATTAATGCAAATATACACTATGGCAAATAGTTTGTGGAGGCATCATGCAACATTTGCTCTGATATGAAAAGCAGTTGGATATTTGCCCAATCTTTACTAAAAAAACAACTTCTTTATGACTAGAGGGATGGTTACACTATATGCTGGAACATTTCTGTGAGGATTTGATGACAAGAGAGCATAAGTACATAAACAATATTTAGAGACTGTGATTCTTTATAAAAGAGTAAGATAGAAAACATGAATTTCAGTCTGATACAAGGGTTAAAAACTGAGCTTCTGTAGATATCCAAATGAAGTAAACACATTCGAATTAGAAATGTAATTTCGGAAAGAATCCAAATCTTGAAGGGGTGGTTTTCTTGGGAAATGCAGGATCCCCCATGATTTGTCTTGGGTGTGTAAGTGCGAACTTATGTGTGAGTTTATGTATGTGTGTGTGTGTGTGTGTGTGTGTGTGTGTGTGTGTGCGTGCGTGCGTGCGTGCGTGTTTCTTAGTTGTTGTTGTTGTTCATGTTCTAAAAAGGTATAAAACTAAAAAATGATAATGTAGTATATGTAAACTCTTAGTGGTCACTGTGGTGGTAGCCTCATATTTCAGTACGTTTAATTAAGGAACATAATTGTAACATATTCTATAATAGTTGTAGATTTTAAAGTTGGGTTGATTTTATACGTCCCATTTGATCTCCGTGACGTTTATTATGTTATTTTATTTTACACAGATCTATAATGAACTACTAGTAAAACCACTGTTGTACCTTTATAAATACATTCACACTGTTTGTACCTTTAGTGACAATAATGCACCTGTGCATTATCGCATAGTGCATTATATATATATGTTTTTTACATATTGCATTTACTTTTATATTTTATATTTAACTTCATATTGCATTATTTAGATTGCAACCCTGAGTTACAAGTCTGTTATTTCACCCCAGAGAGTGTCATGATATATAGCATAACAACAAAGTTTGTTTGTATTTAGCATAAACCCGTAATTGAATGCTAAATAACACCTTATATGTTTACATCACTTGTCATGATGAGCTCTTGTGGTTCTCTAGCCTTTTGAACCTTGACTTACAGTACATTCAGTACAGAATGCTTCCAAATCTCTTGGAACAGATTTTTTAAAGCTCTCCAGGCCCTGTTTTCCTGTAGAGCTTAAGCAGATTTTCCTGTCTCCACTACCTCTGATCAGTATTAGTCTTACCTCAGTCGAATTCCTTACTGTGTCTAGACCGAGGTGAATGACCTGGAGAGCTGAGGTGACCAATGATTAATCCAGAAGACGACTGGCTGACCCACAACTGTTAGCCCCAATCTCCACACAGTCTTAAATTGGCTTTAAGCCACTGATAAAAAATACAATACAGTCACACAAATATTTTTTAAAAGCCTTCAAATTTACTGATAAACTGTATATGTCTTTTCCATATACTGATAAATTAACCAGTCAGACAGAGGCTTAATGTACTTATGTTGTGAGGTGGGAATATGGTGGTTTAAGGGTGGGCACCAAGTGCTGTTATTTGGTCATGGGACATTTGCCTGCTGTCCATCAAAAATATATATGACATCCCTCTTTTTGTTTCTAATTGGCATGCTGGCATGTATATTTTACGTTTGTTGGTAACCAGAAATTGAGCAGCTATATTAAGGGTCATAGAAACATAAAAAACAAGCAAACAATCATAGAGATGCTTTATTTTAACAGGCTAGGTACTGCAGTGCCTTAAGACTGTAAAATTAACTTCTGCTCTTAAGCTGACACAGCTCTCTTAATTTATTATTAGATGTTAATTCAACACATCATTTTAAAGCAGATTAGTAACAAGCATTTACAGGTTACAGCATTATTTTACACACAGTCTTTTACACATTCGCTTCAACAATGTGTTCATTCCACTGTGTTAATCTCAAAGCTTTAATTTGAATGAAGTGCATTTTTTCAGAGGTTTGTCTGAGAGATATGTTCCTCCCAACACAGAAGCATGCTCAGACCTGAAGAGAGAGAGAGAGAGAGAGAGAGAGAGAGAGAGAGAGAGAGAGAGAATGAATGAAGATAATACAGTCTACATGTTAATGCTGTATCAGTTTGTGATGAACAGTTTCAGACTTGGTCATATCTGATCAGTGTGTATGGGTTGGAAGGACACATGCTGGTGTGAGAATATATTTATATATAGGAAAGAAAGCAAGTAACAAACAAAAACACAAAGAATCACAGAAATAAAAGAGGTCTACAAATCTGCAATTGAAATTCTCATTAGAAAAGGGATGAGTTATTTTCAGTATCTGTCTGAATGGCTGAATGAATGATTGACATGCAACAGAAGAAAGCCTGGGTCTGGGTTGCCAGGTGCTCCCCAACACTTTGCTGAAGCATTATTTACTCAACTTATTGAATAGATTGACCACAATGAAACAGTAATCATGTGTTGATGACAGAAAGGATTCATAGTTAAATGCCCACTGTGTGTGTGTCTCTCTGTCTGTGTATGTGTGTGTGTGTTTGTGTGTATGTTTGTTTATAGGCCGAGAGCTCTGGGTGTTAATTCTGGGTCAGAGTCCAACAGAGCATCGCACTGGCATCCCAGAATTCAAATACGTCGGCAACATGCATGGCAACGAGGTGAGTCACAAACACACACACACACACACACACACAAAGTCAAACTTATACAACAAACGTGTCTGTATTCATCCCTCCTGGAAACCATTGTGCTGAGTTAGCCTGTGGAGACTGACAGTCACAGAATCAAAACAGATATAAAACAAAACAGCCAGTGTTGTGTGTGTTTTGTTGCAATGAAGCTAAATTGGAACTGAAAAAGGACTTGGGTGTGTCTGTGCATATGTGTGTGGAGGGGAGGGGGGTGCAGTGTGTGTGTGAGTGTGTAGGACAGATACTAAACATCCTAGAGGTTAGAGAGGGGCTTTTGTGTCGTGTGATATGTAGACATTAACAGTTAACTTCAAATGATGAATTTTTATTAGAGAAATCTGACGTATGTTCAAGAGTCTTATCTATCTATCTATCTATCTATCTATCTATCTATCTATCTATCTATCTATCTATCTATCACTAACTAACTAACTTCTATCTATCTATCTATCTATCTATCTATCTATCTATCTATCTATCTATCTATCTATCTATCTATCTATCACTAACTAACTTCTATCTATCTATCTATCTATCTAACATCAGTACCAAATTTCACTAATGTTTATATGACTGAATGCAATAAAACCACAATGAACATGTCTATGTCGTATAAAACATTCGCATATTGAATTGGACATTGCATGTTCTCTCTGTTCATAATAGTCCTCATCAAGTGCTTGAAGACCTTTTAAAGGGATGAGATGAATGACCCTTTTATCCACTTTTAGAAATCAGTTTATTTTTTACCCCAAAATGATTGTAGCATAAACATAAACAAGCATCCGCTAATGGACTGTGACTCTGAGACTCTGGACCCTGTGGAATTACGTCCAAATTAGTCACAGGAAAACATTCCAATCAAAGCTCCAATCAAGCTCATTAACATTAGTCCAATCTTCAATGTCAAACACTGCTTTTTGTTTGCAGTCAAATAAACACACTCCAGCAAACATACTTGTAGCACACATCTAGAGTGGGACAAGGGATCAAGGCGTGGCAGACTTACTGCTTCACTTCAGACGCATAAAACAGACACACAAAAACGGTTAATGATGCATGAATGGAGAGAAAAACTGGATGAGGACAGATGGAGAAAAAGGAAGACAAAAAGAACGATGGATAGGTCATACATTCATCCATTTGGTCATTTATTCAATCATTTATTAAGGCAGGGTGCACTATACTATCCACTATCCACTATGAACAGGGGCAGTGCATTAAACACCATCTGGGAGACTGGTAGATAAGGGTCTGCCGCTCATCATCATACACAAAGAGACAGGCACTGGATCAAGAACATTCTGCCAGTAAGTGAAATTTTTGCTCTGCTATGGTGTATGATGATGAGTCTTGCAGCTGACACACCAGACACACACACACACAAAACAACATCCTCCACCCACATAACACACACTAAGAACACACAAACCCCTCAAACAACACCATTATGGAAGCTCCCCTGTGAGACCCCAGCCCTTCCCAGATTCCAGCACTGCTACAGTATGTGCAATATCCTTATGAATAGATATTATATTGCTTTATGACACCCGCCTTCATAAGGTCACCCACTCATACCTTCGAAAGTGTTATGAATATAGCTTTATGTGTTTTTAAATAATTATACAGACTTACATTATAAAGTATCATGTATACCATACAATGCATTACGAATACAGGATTCATAGAAAGTGTTACCAAATTGGGGACTGTGTGCTTAAAGCTATGGAGTACTGAAGTGTATTACGTAAATACATTATGGATGGCATATGGTAGGCAGCTGATATCTGATTGTCAAGACGTTCTCTAAGCTTTACTCACTGTGAGTCAGCAGTAATTCATAAGCTATTTTTAATGATTCATAAACCTTTATTTATATAATTCCTCAGCACTTTTCCACTGGAAGTGCTTATCCTGACACTAATTTAATTCTGAGCCAATTTAAAGCCAGAGTGCCAGGGCTTGCAGAGAGGGTATTAAAGCTGATGGAGAATATATTTAATGGTTCTAGACTACACAGCAAAGCACTTTCCTAATCTCCACATGCATTATTAATGCAGTCATATATCTAACAGAAAACACATACACCGGTGGAAAAAGACTATAATGCCAAATGTTTGTGGACACCTTGTTTGTCTGTCTTTTGAGGCAGAAGGCTTTATACATGCTGGAACATTTCTATCAGGATTTGATTGCAACCATAAGAACATTATGGAGGAAAGGTACTGATGTTAGATCACAAATCCCAACCCAAGTTATCCCAGATGTATCGACCCTCCAACATCACAGAGGCACATGTCTCACCTCATTTCATGCTTTTGGAGATTAAGCACACACTGGATGTACACACCTGAAGGTTTTTGTCTGTACCATCTACATACTTTAGGGCATATAGCCAAAATAAAAGTACGGGAGCTGTCTAGTTTAGTCTGGTAATCTTGATTCAGAAAGATACAGCCACAGCAGAAACACGTTTTAAGCTACATTTGAAACGTCTTGAAGTTGATAGTAGCTTGGGAAGTGTGATAAGAGGATCAGATAAAGCCTTAATGTCTGTAATACAGTCTGATAAGATTTCCCACACAGACACACACACACACACCTTATAGATTCATTATAAGTTCTATATTTCATATGTAGAGACATGAACACAAACGCCTTTATTCATCTTCTCTCTCTCTCTCTTTCTCTCTCTCTCTGTTATTAGAAAGACATTGGCTTGGCTTTTACTGCTAGATTTAGTGGGAGAAAATAACAGAAATGATCTAGAAGCGAATACAACACACTTGTTTTAGCCGTGTAGATCTTAGCAGAATTCACTTCTCCTAGTTGTACACAGAAAAGCTTCTTTAGAAATTAAAAATGTTAGCAGGGGTTTGTCTCTTTTGTGCCGTAGTAACAACGTCTACTATCAGGTAAAAACTTGGAGCGTTTGGATGTTGGAGCGTTTCTGTGAGGATCTGATGACATTCAGATCATTGAGAGCTTTGGTGAAATCAGGTACAGATTCTGATGACTGGAAGATTAGATTCAGATTCCTGTGAAGCTGCTTTGTATTTAAAAATAAAACAACTGACTGACAAATGCTGATAAAGAATATTTCACTGCCCTTTATTTCTGTTCACATGAAGTTTTCAATAGAATTGAACTGAACAGAACTGAATGTAATTGAATAGAAACAGTATCATGACAAAAAGTGATCAGGATCTTGAACATATTTGTCTTTTTTAACCCTTTCTGTTTCTTTGTGTGTGTGTGTGTGTGTGTGTGTGTGTAGGTGGTGGGACGTGTTTTACTTCTCCAGTTGATTGATTTTCTTACCAAAGGCTACATGAATGACCCTTTAGTGACCAAACTACTGAACAGCACACGAATCCATATCCTGCCCTCGATGAACCCCGATGGCTTCCAGGCGTCATCAAGAGACTGCATGTACTCACTGGGGAGGTAAGAGAGAGGAAGATATGTTTTGAAATCAAAGGAAATTACAAGGCAGAACATCCTCTCTTTGTTGCTGTAACCTACTTGGAATCTACTTGGAAGTCACTAGAGGTTGAACAGTTGCTGTCAGTTTTTGATGGCATACAGGCATTGGAGCTTTGATGAGTTCAGCTACTGAGGTTGGAAGATTAGTTCTGCACTCCAGCACATTCCAAAAGGAATAGGATGGAGCATTATGTTCCAGAGAACATATTTTCAATACAACAGCCCAGTACTGGGGGACTTTATCAAATCAATCAATCAATCAAATTTATTTGTATAGCGCCATTTACAACTGACGTTGTCACAAAGCAGCTTCACAGTTTCAGAACAGAACATTTAAATCAAAGCCCAATGCGAGCAGCCGAAGGCGAAAGTGGCAAGGAAAAACTCCCTCGAGGCTGGAGGAAGAAACCTTGGGAGGACTCACAAAGGGGACCCATCCTCCTCTGATCAGACTATAGATTGAATTTTAAATGATCACCAATGAAGTGTCATTATGCTACATAATAATAATAATAATAATAATAATAAGGTGAGCAGCTGGTCTGGTCTGGTCTGGGCCGCAGGAGAATCCAGCAAACAATCTTCCATCAGTGGGCCACCATTCTCTCAGAAAACAGTAAAACAGTAAAAGGGAAGCAGTTAGTTTAGTTGAGTGCAGCAGAGAATAAGAGCATGTGAATATTTTCATTAGTGTAGTGACGGATCTGACTGTAACAGACTGGGAGGAGGGAAACCAGAAGGAGCTCAGGCAAAGACATCCTTCCGCACCAAACAAGACAAATTGTGAGCACATCATCCGGGTTTACCCTGATACTCCATGTCCATGAGTTCCTAAAAACAACAACCTTAAACTAGACAGAGGTTAGTTGCCAAAGGCTAAACTGAACAAGTGTGTTTTGAGCCTAGACTTAAACATAGTGACTGTGTCTGCGTCCCGAACACTAGCTGGAAGATTGTTCCAGAGCTGAGGGGCTTTGTAGGAGAAGGCTTTTCCCCCCGCTGAAGTCTTATGAATTCTGGGTACTAGTAAGAGGCCGGCGCCCTGAGATCTGAGTAATCTTGGTGGTTCATAGTGTGTGATGAGGTCATGCAGGTATTCAGGGGCGTGACCGTGTAGGGATTTATACGTGAGTAAAAGAATTTTGTAATCAATACGGAATTTAACTGGAAGCCAGTGAAGGGCCAATAAGACTGGGCTGATATGATCAAATTTTCTAGTTTTAGTGAGGACACTGGCTGCAGCATTTTGAATTAACTGGAGTTTACTCAAGTTTCTGCTGGAGCATCCTGATAAAAGTGCATTGCAATAATCTAATCTTGATGCAATAAAAGCGTGAACTAATTTTTCCACATCTGGGAGGGATAAGGAGTTTCTGAACTTAGCGAGGTTCCGAAGATGTAGGAAAGCTGTTCTTGTAATGTTACCTATATGCTGATCAAATGATAGATCTGAATCAATTATAACACCCAGATTCTTAGCTGATGAGCTCGGGAGAACAGGGAAGTCAAAATTATGTATTAAGTCTGATACCTTATTTATAGCAGGTTTTGGACCTAGAAGGAGAACCTCGGCTTTGTCGCTGTTTAGCAGAAAGAAATTGTATGACATCCAATGCTTCACTTCTTTAACACAGTCCTCCATTTTCTTTAGTGTAGGTTTGTCATCTGGTTTGGCTGATATGTATAACTGTGTGTCATCTGCGTAACTGTGGAAGGTAAAGCCATGCCTGCTAATAACTCTGCCCAGTGGCAGCATGTATAATATGAATAATAAAGGTCCTAAAATGGAGCCTTGGGGAACTCCAAATCTCATTTTTGTATGAATAGAAGAAACATTATTTACTTTTACAAACTGATAGCAATCTGTGAGGTAAGACTTAAACTATGATAGGGCTGTTCCTGTTATTCCAACCATGTTTTTTAATCTTTCTAGCAGAATAGTATGATCAATTGTATCGAAAGCTGCACTGAGGTCGAGTAGAACTAGCATGGATAGCAAGCCTCGATCAGAGGCGAGAAGAAGGTCGTTTGTTATCTTAAGTAAAGCCGTTTCGGTGCTATGGTGTGGCCTAAAACCAGATTGAAATTTTTCATATATGTTATTCTTATGCAAGTATGATCTAAGTTGTTGGGCCACAACTTTTTCTAATATCTTAGATATGAAGGGAAGGTTAGAGATAGGTCTGTAATTGGATAGTACACTAGGATCAAGATTCGGTTTCTTGATCAGGGGTTTAATAACTGTTAGTTTAAATGCTTTGGGTATGTGACCCAGTCTAAGGGATGAATTTATGATTGTTAAAAGGGGATTGATTATGACTGGTAATACTTCTTTAAATAGTTTTGTTGGTATTGCATCAAGTGTGCAGGTCGTACAATTTGACGATTAGATGATTTTCTCCAGTTCTAGCTGTGGTATTGGGTCAAAGGACTCTAGTCTTTCTTCTATGTTTTGTTCTATATCATCCACACCAGATGACAGACAGGCTGGATTTAGTAATATTGTATTTATTGTTTGTCTAATATTTTCAATCTTATTGTTAAAAAAGTCCATAAAAGCATTGCTGGTGTGAATCGCTGGGATCTGTGGATCAGTAGCTGCCCGATTGTTTGTAAGTTTAGAGATTACATTAAAGAGTGCTCTAGGATTGTCTTTATTATTTTCAATCAGTGAGGACAGATGTGCTGAGTGTGCATTGACGAGCGCCCTTCTATATTGAATAAGGCTGTCTTTCCAGGCACAGTGAAATACTTCCAGTTTAGTCGACCGCCATTTCCGCTCTAATTTCCTTGCGGTTTGTTTTAGGGTGAGTGTGTCTTCATTATACCAGGGAGCGAGTTTTTTCTGTCATAGCTTTTTACGCTTAAGTGGTGCTACACTATCTAAAGTTGATCAAAGTGTGTTATCTAAGTAGTCCGTTAGTCTGTCCAGCTCCAGTGCTGGACTACTGACTGAGGTCAATAAATCAGTGATGTTTTACACCCCTGTAGCATGACTTTGAGCATGGTTTTAGTTTCCAGGTGTGTCTTGTCTTGGGGTCTTTTTATAGCCCATGCTGTAACTTCCTGGTGTTCTGCCATTTGAGTTTGTCTTGTGTTTGTCTTGAGTCTGTATCTTGATTTGCTTTTTCTTGTGTGACTTTGTCTTGGTTTTCCTTAGACTTTCTTATTTAAGGTTTAATTTTTCTCTCTTTAATTTGTTTAATTCTTTGTATTGTTCTTAGCGCAGTCCTGTGTTTTCTTTTCCTATTTAATCTGGTGAATTTGCTTTAGGTTCTTCTGGGGTCTAGTAGTGTCTCTTGTTTTGTTGAGTCTATGTTCTAGTCTTCAGTGTGTAGTGTAGTTTCTTTGTATTTGCTCTACTAAATTCTCTTTCAGTCTTCCTTTTAGTCTTCTGTCACTCATTTAGTTTGTCCTCTGTTTGTCTTTTTGTACCTAGCGTGTTATTTTGTCTAAGTATTCTGTCTGTTTGGAATATAGTCTTTAGTATTCTTTAGTCGAGACTCTTTTGCCTGTCGACCAAGTGTGGAGAAATAAGTGCACTGTTTAGATTTGTTGAAAATGAGAACAGACAATTCCTGGGCTCTTGCTCTGAACTGAGCAGTGGCTCATTCTCATTTAAACGAACAGGCGCTGAAACCAGCTGTTCTGAACAGAGCTGTTTGGACAGGGGGAGAATGGTGCCGTGAAGTCTGATCTTTGTGGTATTTTGACCTAAGCAGATCAGACATTTCTTTAAGACTCAAGAAATGTGTTTACTCTATAAAAGGTTTATATGTCCACTTTAATATAGGATAAAAAATAAACATCTGTTTTAAAATATCTGCTCAGAAGCAGCTCCCAAATTCTCTGCAGCACCTTATGTGTCTGGAAATAAAGGCCTTCTTTCTTTTTCTTTTTTTAACCAAGAGATAAAACTCTTTGATGCCATCCATTTGTTTTTACAACACAATGAAGTGACATCATGGACGCTCTCAGGGGAGGAAACATTTTCCAAGCGACAGTCATCAGTAAAAATCAAAAACACTGAACTGCACTGATTGTAAATTTCCTTTTCTGGGACACAAACAGAAGTCTCAAAAGTCTTCAAAACAACAAGAAAAGGAAAAAAGGTCTAAAAATAAGAGCTGATTAAATAAGCATTGTTCTAAAGGAAACAGCACTTGATTAAACAACAACATGGTCATCCTCTGGATGTTTCTGCTATTCCATGAGTGAGTTAAAGACAAATTATAAACAAAAACCACCTGACATCCTCTGTTAGAAAGTAAGAGTCTTTTTCACATCAGACACTTCCTATGAATCCTGGGTGCATAATGCTTTAGAAGTGCATTCATGACACATTGCTTCTTAGGTACCTGACAGAACAAGGATAAACACTGATCAGCCAAAACACAAAAGCCACCTCCTTGTATTGCTAAATTTACCAGCTCTACTGGCTCTATAGGTGCACTTTGTAATTCCACATCTCCAGATTACATCTGTTACTGTGTGTACAGGACCAAAACAGAGCAGGTATTATTTAGTTTCCCATGCAGTCACACTGATGTGGTGGTGGTGTGTTATGTTGGTACGAGTGGATCAGTCACAGCAGTGATGCTGGAGTTTTTGAACCCTGTGTCCACTTACCGTCCACTCTTTTAGACACCTTGTACCTTGTTGGTCCACCTTGTACATGTAAAGTCAGAGAAAGCATCTCATAGATGCTAATTGCTGCATAGCCTATATTAGTTACCCTCTATCACTGCTCAGTCTGATCCACTCAAGTGGAGCTGTTTTCGTCTGGCAGCTGTATCTTGCAGTGGCACAGATATAGGTCTTGGATGTGCTCTCCCTCACACACAAGTGCACATGCATTGTTGACCTCATTCAGTCCCTTCACTGCACTTAGTTGCACCACCCCACTGTCCTGATACATATAGCTGATAAAGTGGACAACAACGTAAACCAATAAGCCTCTGGTTTATGTTGTGGCTTATTGGTGTATAGATTTTATGTGTCAGGCATTATAATGCACAATTAAATCTCTGGATAAAAACACAGTTAAAGATATATATATATATATATGTTACATTACTATTACACACACATGCATACTGCTATTATACACACTGCACACATCTGCTGGTAGGTATATGTTCCAGCTGGTGGTGTGTTGTGGTATTTTTATTGTCTGTGTTTCCCCTCCACTCTCTTTACTCTCTGTGAGGGTTGGCATCAGTCAAAGTCAAAACTCTGTAGACAATTCTACAAATAAAGAGTTTTTTATTCGTACTGTTTTCTACATTGTAGATGAAATAAAAGCTGACTACTTCTAACTCTGCAAAGTACGTCTGCTCATTGCAGATATTTAAAAACAGCTGCATGTTTCTACACGTAAAATGAAAATTTCAGGATTGAGGGATCATGACACATATGTTATCCATTATTAAAATATGAAACATAATTATGAACAACACTGTAAAATTAGATTTTTCATAGAGTTATAGAAATGCATTGCCAGTGCTTTAACCTCATATATGTAAATTTGGGCTGACTTTCATGTGCGCAGTACTTGGAGAGTTTTAAAGCACTTTAAACAGATGGCTGTATATTTAGAGACTAAAATTCTGAAGCTGTCCACTGACCTCAGTGATAGAACAGTAATTATGTGAGGGCGTCTTCCTATTCTTCACATTCATTAATGTTTTAAATTCACATTAGCTCAGACTTCGGGTCCCTGACTGTGTACATCAGTGTCAGCTATTATTAATGGGCCATTACATTGCTGAAAGCTTTAATTGACATGAAGCAGACGTGGTAGAACCTCTGGAGTTTAAAACAGTTGAAAGTTCCACAAACCTAAAGCCAATGTCTATATTTGGTGACTGTCCAAAGTGCTGTCAGATTTACACGCAGGAGAGCCATAATTCTGCTGGATGCTCAGCACAAGACATTTTTAGGCTTTTTAGGTGCCTTGTCCTGCTTTAGCATAAACATCAAGGATCCACACATGTGCTGGATGGAAGAATGCCCCACTCTCACTAACCATTGGTCACTTTATGACTCACTAAAAACCTCTGAATGTCCCAGTGGGAATGCTATAATTTGATAGAGCGAGAGCTGGACCAAACAAAAATCTAAAATAGCTGGAAAACATCTGTCTTGCCTTGGACGTTTTGGTTTTGGTAGTTCTGCAATCAACGGCGAGGAGGGTTCTATGAACTTTGCACTAAAGTTATGTTTTACGGACAGAAATCTGTGGACACTTTTGTTCAACAAATTCTTCTAAACTGATCAGTGGTACCAGTAATGTGGTATCAGAGTGTATTTCCATTTTGTTGCAGTAAAACCAAGGAGAGGGGTGAGGTTCAACCACAGAAATGGGTGTAGTGGACCATGAAAATGTATGAAACTTCATCCTGGAAATGACTGTGGTGTAGCTACTGAAATTGTTGCAATGTAAACATGGAAATGAGAGGAGTGTGACAGAAGAAATATATGTAGCATAAATATGGAGATGAGTGTAGTACAAACATAAAAGCAGATGTGACCAAGAAAAGAAGTGTACTGTAACCATGGAAATAAGTATGGTGTAACCATGGAAATGGATGTACTGTTAGTAGAAATCATACTCCTGAGCCATTAGTGGTGTTAATGGTATAGTTGTGTTTCAGAGGGCTTATCAGTTAACTCATGTTATAATTCTGTTTCTGTACTCGGGATTATGGCAGTGGGTCATAACTATTTAGAGATTTGCTCATGACGTCAAAGTCTAAAAGAGGGAGAAGGGGCCAAGAACTGGATTTTGAAAAGTGGGGAAAAGTAGTCCCCAGTGGAAACTAAGCTTCTGCAGCTGTTTTTTCTTAAAGGAGCAATATGTCACTGGTAAAAAGGATGTGAGAGGGGATTATTTATTATATTTTACCTTTTTATAATTTGTAATTCACTGCAAACCTGAAATGGATTAAGCAGCATAGAAGAAGAAGAAGATGATGATGATGATAATTTGTAATTCACATGAGATGATGAGTCAAATTATTTACCTGGCCACTAAATGTCACTATAAAAGCTTTAATGGTAAGCAGTCTTCTACCGTCTAGAAGTGTGATTAATCTGAGCACAATGACTCTGAGGAGACTCTGGACCACCATGACCCTGATTATTCATTCATTCATTCATTCATTGTCTGTAACCGGGCGCAAGGCAGGAACACACACTGGAGGGTGCGCTAGTCCTTCATAGGGTGACACACACTCACACATTCACAAACATGTTTGAGTCGTCAATCCAGCTACCAACGTGTTTTTTTTGTTTGGACCATGGGAGGAAACCGGAGCAGCCGGAGGAAACCCATGCAGACACGGGGAGAACACACCAAACTCCTCACAGTCACCCGGAGTGGGATTGGAACCCCCAACCCTAGGATCCTGGAGCTGTGTGACAGCGACACTACCTGCTGTCTTTTTAATATTATTTGCTGCTAAATGGACAATTATTGAACAGACAGTTACTGCTCTTCTCCTGCTGCTTATTAGTGTAGAAAGTTTTCATGATCCCCTATGATCCCCTTCATCAGTATGATAGCTTAACTGTGAATTACAATGATTTTACTTGCATTTTTGTACAACAAATGAATGAGTGAATAAATTAATGGATGGGTGGATGGATGAATGCACTAAGAAATAATCATCTAAAATGTATTTCACACAGTTTGTGCTGTATTATGATTATGAGGAGAGACCCATCAAGTCGTGTGTGTGTGTGTGTGTGTGTGTGTGTGTGTGTACCTGGCCTATAGGTCTGCCAAGGACACTAAAGAAAATCAGCTCTATCCTGTCACTAATCCAAACACTTTCTACTATTTATAAACGCTGCAATGCTTTGTTTAAACTCCTTCATCGGTTTCAGCAAGACGTTCGTCTACACCAGGGTCCACAAGAACTTCCATTTGGACATTTTCTGCCACCCACAATTAAATATGAATTTCACTAACTTTAGTTATACACTTAGTTCACTTATGCACATTTCAATACAAAAGTCTGAGACCTGAATTTATGAACTAATAATCAAAATATGTATTTGTTATGAAATATGTCTGAGGTAAATGTGTAAATAGGTTTAAAATAATTTACCTGTCATGCATACATTCATTCATTCATCTTCTTTTCCACTTATCCATTTCAGGGTCGTGGTGTACCTGTAAACTATTTATATTTAAATTATTTAGAGAATAATTTACAGAAGGTGAAAATCTAAGGGAAATAGGCGAAAAACAAGCTACACCATTCAAAACATGAATAACCTGGTACCACACCTAAACTTTCCTCATCTGATAAAAAAAACACTCATAGCTTTCATCTTGAGAGAGAGAGAGAGAGAGAGAGAGAGAGAGAGAAAAAACCTCTAATCTCACTTCAGATCTGAAGCTGTATTCATTCTTCCTCTGTGATCTATGGATCTGAAAAAGCATGGAGCCTTTAAGACGTCCTTGGTGAGAAAATGGACAAATCACAAAAGAAAACTCAAAACTGAGAATTTAGTCAAACCATTTAAGACTGAATTTTGAAGAAAATCTGAATTTTTTTGCAAAGTTCTTTGCAAAACTAAAAATAAATAAAGCAGGAAACACTAATAAGCAAATGTAGAGGGTAATTACTGAACAAATTTTTATTTAGTGATTTCTTCTCTTTCGCTGACTGAAAAGAAGAATAACTTCCTATTGTTTTACTGTAAATGTCTGTAAAACACTGTAATAAAGGTTGGTTAAATAGTCTTTATTGGACTTTAGCATTAGATGGAAACTAGTACTTTATTTAAGCATTCCAAGCACTGAGGTTAAGCTTTGTAATTCAATACTGAATATATTTACTCAATTTGAGCTATTGCCAACACACGTTCAAACTTGCAAAACCTGTAACTAGAATCTTACCTGACCAATAAATCCAGCTGTGATTTTTATTTTGTTTGTTTTTGTTTTTGTATTCGGAGGTTAAGTTAATGTTAAAGGAAATTACTTTTTCAGGATGGTAGGCATCAGAGGAAACCTGTATATCCACAAAGGCAAACCAATCATTTGTAACATTGTAGAAATCTGGAGAACAGTGTTTGAGTAAAATATGTATGAATTCAGTTTGAGATGAGGCTGCTCTTTAACCTACAGTTTATTTTGAGAGTGTCCTTATAGTAATGAGTTACTGTGCAAGTCTATAGTTAAATCTTGTTTACATGTAGCACCATAGCAGAAGCTTTTACTGCAGCAAAGAAAACAACTGTCACATTAATCCACTTGGTTTTGTAAAAGGTGTTTAATGAGAATGTGTCTGAGAAATGTTGGTCATTTAGTGTAATTATGATGTTTGTGATATATGAGAATTTTATTTAAAAAAAAAAAGAAAAAACTTTTCCCAGAAGTAATTCATGAGTAAAGCATGAGCACATGTTAACAGAGATTTCAAAGAGCAATTCTAATGGATCCATGGCATGAGGATTTCCCTACTTCAGTCATCTAAAGCAGTTGGACATTTGAAGTTTGTTTTTCTCTGTGGCCATTTCAGCTGTAGCTCTATTGTGAGCAAATTCAAAAACTGTTTGCTATTAGAGGAAAACCTAGAGGCCAGTAAAACACGTCTTGTTTCCTGTTTACCAAAATGACTTTTACAGTTGTTTGTTTTGCCAAACTTGCCCACCCAAGAAGTTCTTAAAGCATTCATTACACATTCAAACGTGAGTGTCGCATAAATGTGTTTCTCAAATCTGACTTTGAGCTGAATTATATTTACTGAATATTCTGAGAAAATGTAATACATTTAATGTTCCTTAAAAATATCGTATCACTGTTGGGAACAAAACTGCATATCTCCATTTTTCACTTTATATCTAACTCTACGTTTTGATGTTGTATGAAAATACTAAAATAACAACATGCAGACCACTAGAACAGCCCTATCTCAACATTAATTTATACATTATTCACAAAGAGATAAATGTCCAGAATTCGTACAATGGATGTACATGTTCATTTCTGATGACCACACAGCGTGATACTCCCTTAACTGAGCCCTAACCTTCCAAGCTCCAAAAGGTTAGATACATTAGGATTTTCTCATTTGCAATCCACAACCGTTTACAGCACTGTTTCTGTTTAGCTTCTTCAAGAACACAACAGACAGTTAGATTTAGACAGATCAGATATTCTGTCACAGGGCATACACACACTTACACAGTTACTCATACACTCACATTCTGACACTGATGCTATCCAGCAAACATGGGGGAGCAGCTAAGATGGTTGAGAGGCATTATGGGTAAAAAAATAAATCTTCCCTCCGTGGCAGATTAGGGTTTAAATTTTCACTTAGGTTGAAACAACTTAAATGTAAATATCAGTCCTGAATAGAGTTTTTAATGTGGTTTCTTAACAATACTCCAACAACTTGCCTGTTGGTTGTTTACAACCATGACAGCATTATGAGGTCAGATTCCATTAACCAGATTACCCTTGTAGCTCCAGTGCAAGACTAAAAAAAACTTCTGACATCAGCACTCTCTTGGGTCATCAGCTTTCTTAGATGGAAAGGGGAAATGCATGTACATATGATTTGATGTAAAACCATTTTAATCAGCTAGATTTCAAACTGATGCTAGTAATTTTAATCTGGACATGCTACAGCGACACTGCCACAACACTTACAATGAGAATGTGCTGAGTTCAGCATTTCTGTACACACTGTTTTGTAGGACTTAATGCAGGGGATTAAACAGGATCACCACACACAGCTAATGCAAACACACTAGCTAATCAAAGTCGTGAGTCAGTAGTGTGCTAACTAATGCTAGCTGCTGTAAGGTGAAGGATGATAGCACATATCACAGATAAAATAGCCTTGTATCTCCATTTTTGTTTTTCTTTTTGACAGAATTTTAAACAAATGCTATTTGAGCTTTATATTGTGTCAGAATATCATGGCAAATGGATTAATGGACAGGGAAAAATGACTTATTATGTGATAAATTATAACATCTAAACCATTTTTACATGAACTTATACTGCAATTTTTTTTGTAAGATTTCCATTTTGAAGACAGAAGATTACAGAAGCCTTAAAGCTCATGGTGAAAATAAAAATTTAAAGTAAGTTCCAGGACCAAGTTTCACATAAATATTCTGCTTTATATATCAATCAACCAATCAAAACTTATTTATATAGTGCCTTTTACAACTGACTTGTTCACAAAGCAACTTTACATAATTAGCATCAGAACAAGTGGCAAGGCAAATCAGAAAGCTCCATGCAAGCAAGCCAAAGGTGTCAGTGGCTAAGAAAATCTCCCTCGAGGCTGGAGGAAGCAACCTCGGGAGGAACCAAGACTCAAAAGGGGGACCTATTCTCCTCTGATTAAACTACTGACAGAAATGAACAGTATCACCAGTCAAGTCTGTCATTATGCTACAGTGTACTTATTAGAATACTGATGTAAGTGTGATGGAAGTAATGGGGATTAATGCAATAATAATAATGATAATAACTATTATAATGGTGAGAGTGGCATCAATCTGGGGCCACAATAATAGTGTTGGAAGCATCAGTCAGAGTGTTGCTAATCTGAGTCAATTTCTACTTCCGTGTAATTGATGGTGGTGGGTAATGGTGAGTGGTCTGAGGCTGGCAGCAGTAGTGGGAGGTGTGCAGCTGGTCTGGTGTGTACCGCAGGAGAACCCAGCAGACAATCTTCAATCAGTGGGCCTTCCTTTTCTTGGAAAACAATAAAGAAAAGGAATTGGTTCAGTTGAGTGCAATAGAAAAGCAAATGTAAATATTTTCATTAGTGTAGTGACTCCAGCTGATCTGACTGCAACAGACTGAGTGGAAGGAGGGAAATCAAAGGGGAACGGACGTTAGATATTCCAAAAACATCAACATGAATCCGCTTCACCACTGTCAAACCAGAGTGATTGTGAGCGCTCCAAAAACAGTAGAAAAAATATTTTAAGCTTCACTTGTACAGTTTTAGCCATTAAAACAGAACTAAATTAAAAAACATTCTTCCTGAAATTTTTGTTTTCCTACTAGTGAGAAGGATGAAGTTATTTATTTTCGGTTATCTCTCCAGGCTTCTTTGAAATAAGAGAAAACATGTTCTGAGGAGCTAGGTGTTATAAATTACAGTTAAAAATAAGATATTATTTTTTCTAAAATCTGTCACCCCCAAAACTGGTATAACATGCTAAGTGTTAGCCATCAAAAAAATCACAACACTTATAGAAAGAAAGTATACTAAGGGCTAAATTTGTGATGCTAGAAATATTTGTTCAACTGCTTTTGGTGTGTATAACAGTCAGAGTAAAACATAATGTGGAACTTGCACTCAGGAACCTACTTTAAACTTTTAGTTTTTGTTTGTTCCATTGAACCCATCATGGCTTCCGTAGAAGACTTTGTCTAATTGCGATTATATATTTAGAAGTTGTCTTGTGGTTGTTTGAGCAAAAGCTATTGGAGCTGGTTTAGTTTCTTTAATCTGAAATTACTCTTTAATTTACAGGAAAATAGACATCTTCATTTATGTTAGTGCAGTAAACTTCCAGCATTGATCTGGGGATCAATGCAACATTGTGTTCACTCAAGTGACTGCCATTAAATCCTCACAGCAGTGTTCCAACATCTAGTGTAAATCTCAGTTGAAGAATAAAGCATTTACTGTAGCAAGGTTGACAAACACTATATGAATTTATTTACGTTTCATTTCAGTATGCCATCATGGCCGAAAGTGTTAACACCCCTGAGATTTTTCCAGAAAAGTATTTCTCCCAGAAAATTATTGCAATTACACATGTTCACGTTTTGTTATACACATGTTTATTTACATTTTGTTTATTGGAAAAATACAAAGAAAAGCCAAAATTTATATAATTTCACTCAAACTCTAAAAATGGGCCGGACAAAATTACCCTCAACTTAATATTTGGTTGCACAGCCTTTGGATAAAATAACTGAAACCAATCACTTCTTATAACCAACAGCAAGCTTCTTGCACCTCTCAACTGGAATTTTGGATCACTCTTGTTTTGCAAACTGCTCCAGCTCTCATATTTGAAAGGTGCCTTCTACCATTTTGGCAAACTGCACTCTAGCTTTTTGTGTCTCTGTGTCAGCATTGGGGTCCTCCTAGGTCTCCTGCCATAGCGTTTCATTTCAGTCAAATGTCGACGGAGAGTTCATGCTGACACGGATGCTCCCTGAGACAGCAGAACAGCTTGAATTTCTTTGAAACCTGATTGGGGCTGCTTATCCACCATCCGGACTATCCTGCATTGCAACCTTTCATCGGTTTTTCTCTTCTGTCCACGTCCTGAGAGATTAGCTACAGTGCCATGGGTTGTAAATGTCTTGATTATGTTGCGCACCATGGACAAAGGAACATCAAGATCTCTGGAGATGGACTTGTTACCTTAAGATTGTTGATATTTTTCCACAATTTTGGTTCTCAAGTCCTCAGTTTTCTCCACTTTCTCTCAATGTAAAGACTGAGTCAACTTCTCTCCTTTTTATCTGGTTTCAAAGTGTGATTTTCATATTGCCCACACCTCTTACTTGCCGCATGTGAGTTTAAACATGCATCACATGCTTGAAACAAAGTCATTTACACACAGTTTTCAAAAGTGTTTTGGAAGTTTTGCAAGAAATTTCAATTTTATATCAATATCAATTCTGGCTTTTTTCTGTTTTTGTGTTGTTCCAATAAACACAAAGGAAATGTGTATAACAAAACGTGTAATTGCAATACTTGTCTGGGAGAAATTCTTCATTTTCTGGAACAATTTCAGGGGTGCCAACAGTTTTGACCATGACTGTATATATAAGACCAATATCTGACCAATTAGAGCTCACACATTATATTACCATAACACCTTCACGAAATATAATGTGATAATTTAACTGTATCATTGCACATGACAGCTGTAATCATTTCCATCCACATGTCTGTCAAATCTCATTACACATCGGATTGAGACAGATAGCATGATTACCAGACATAGGTGTATTTGGATAGTTAAATTAAAATTAAGAAGTGGAAAGAGTGGTGTTTTCATGGACTATTTTAGAAGTCTTCATGCAAATCAATTTCATTCATTCATTCATTGTCTGTAAGCGCTTATCCAGTTCAGGGTCGCGATGGGTCCCAGAGCTTACCTGGAATCATTGGGCGCAAGGCCGGGATACACCCTGGAGGGGGCGCCAGTCCTTCACAGGGCAACACAGACACACACACACGGACAATTTTGAGTTGCCAATCCACCTACCAACGGGTATTTTTTTTTGGATTGTGGGAGGAAACCGGAGCACCCGGAGGAAACCCACACGGACACGGGGAGAACACACCAACTCCTCACAGACAATCACCCGGAGCGGGAATCGAACCCACAACCTCCAGGTCCCTGGAGCTGTGTGACTGCGACACTACCTGCTGCACCACCGTGCAAATCAAATTATTCCTAGTAAAGCTTGAATAACTACAAAATATCTTTCTAAAAATCTATTATTACCCTGCACTTCTTCACTTTCCTTCTGTTTGCCTTTTGATTTTAGTTTGTTGTATTTCTTTGAGCTAGGAACTGAAAATATGAGCACACTCCTGTGATAAATTTGCCCATTGCTCATTGTCTTTATGTCCAGTTATAAGACATAAAAAACCTGCATGCATCTGGGAAAGACATATTGAGACCTTTTTAAATGAACCTTATCTATTATTCTCCCAATTTAGATAGGTCTCAGGGACTCTATGAGTAGGAGTGTTAGGCTCAGCAATTGTTTAAATACGTGTAATGTTTCCAGGGTTTTTCTTTGGGCTGCAACAAGATCCATTTGTCATTTCCCTCCCTAAAAATGCCCCGGAAAGACACCTGACCCCACAGTTTCTCGGAGCTGAGAGTCACATTCAGTCTCTGTATTTGAACAAAACTCAAGGCAAATTTTAGGAGTATAATATGCAATCAGACAAGTATAGTGTGGTTTATTGCCCTGAGGCTACGGAGCTAGAATACTTTTTCTAGGATCTTTTCTCCCAAGGCCTTTTATTTTTATCATTGACATTTTATAAAACTGCCCTATGACTCTAGGATTCCCCAGGGCCTGTGTTCTTAGAAATTTAGTAAACAACGCTATATTCTCAGCTGTCCTATGTTCCCTAATTTTAATTTTCATTTATGACTCAATATAGTTGTACTGAATAATTAAATATTTTTTTATATTCCTTTTATTATGGTTAAAAATCAAAAGAATAAATAAAAATATATCTACATTTGAGCTGGGTTGTATTAATCATTAGGGGTGCCCGATATAATATTGTTCACGTTAATACCGATATGTTTTTTAATTCGAGAAGTCTTTTGCCATATTCCTGATATTGTGACGTAAGAGTTTCTAACGCAGGCAGCTCAATCTACAGCTGGGGGATATATCACAAATATGCATAGATTTCATAGTGTTTTCTACATGATATAGAAAATGACAATATTAATTTTAGGCGTATCGAGGTATTAATTTTTGGTCATATCACCCAGCCCTAACTTGTATCACAGATTTCAGGACTGTCTTTTTTTTTATATTAAAAAAAAGTTTTTTTAATATAAATATATCATGAATGTATATCTTTATCGCAAATATATCCCAGTATGTCGCGATAATATTTGAATGCCATATCGCCCACCTCTATTCATCACAAGCAATAAAAACATGGAATATTGTCAGGGATCATGGGGCAGACTGACTGAGGCGGACGCACACACTAAAACACAAATAAACTTTATTACAAAAAGAATAACGAAACAGACTGGGACTGGGAAACACACAACAACACGACTTGACTAGGGGAATGAAACGAGTACGAGAACAACTTGCAGAGACAAACAGACTTGATAACATAACCGACTTGACACGATACAAAGAACGAATGACCAACAAAAAGGAAGTGAAGGAAGGGGACTTTAATACAAAACACAGACGAGATGCACCTGAGACAGATAACGAGGGGGCAGGGTAACAAATGAGACAAACGAGGAGGCGGAACAAAGGCGGGACTAGAACAACAACAAAACAGAGCCATGTGCTGAGGACGAGCACATGGTCGGGAAAACAGACATGACGAGACGAGGGCGTGACAAATATATTGTTGTTAAATGTGAAGCACCTTTTGAAATGTAGTGACTGGCTTAAAACATACTATAATCCATAACTCTCCTGTTCCAGGTGCAAATAACAGCTAAGGGAATCAAAATCAGCAACAAAAAACAAGGACTGCGCACCACAAACAATTCTGAATAAAATAAACATAGAACAAAAAGTAAGGACATTTGTGTTTGGTAGATTATTTATTTGTTGTAACAATGCTTCTTGGCAATAAATTGTATACCGTTGGAAAGCCTGTTAATTTCCCTTTTAAATGTTGCCACATTTGCAAGGAACATGCAGTTGTGGGAGGAGCAGTAGAGCTGAGTAGGTGAAAAATTTGCCAAATCTTCTCAGATTCAGGAATACATGGAATTTACTTATGTCTGATCCCATAAATCCCATTCAACTCCAGATATGTATTTTTCTGGTCACATTATGTTTTTACTGTCTTACTCTCACAGGTTCAACAACAATGGTGTAGATTTGAACCGCAATTTCCCAGATGCTTTCAGCAGTACAACTGAAGAGGTGAGGGAGAAGGAGGTGGTGGCTGTGATGGAGTGGCTGAAAACAGAAAAGTTTGTCCTCTCTGCTAACCTTCATGGGGGAGCTGTGGTGGCCAGCTATCCTTATGATAACAGCAACGGAGGTTAGTTCCTAAACATCTGGAAAAATCTGATTCAATTGATTAATCTCTAATGTCATTTTTGTTAAACCTTTTTTTAAATCTTAACTTTGGTGTATGCTGATGATGTTATGAAGGCTGTCTTTTGGTGTTTATCCTCAGGCAGTGAGCTGCAGGGAGGCTCCAGTATCAGTCCTGATAATGATGTCTTCATCCACCTGGCCCAGACTTACTCCTTCAACCACAGCTCTATGCACAAGGGAGACAGCTGCTATGACTCTAAAGACTTTACTGGAGGAATCACCAATGGATTCGGATGGTATCCTCTGCAAGGTACAAAACTCTACTAACATTTTAAGAGAAACAGTCTGTTTTAGAATGTTCCTGTACTTTATGGATTCCCCCAGGGGTCACTTATGACTGATAGTGGTCCACAGACCATTAACCCTTCTCAGGACTTTAGTGGGATTGAATTGGACAGCATTTACATTTATGGCGTTTAGCAGACGCTCTTTTCCAGAGTGGCTTACAAAAGGTCTTTGGATACAAGTAAATGTGACATCAAAAAAAAAACCTGAATATAAAATACCTACACTACCCCTCTACTCTCTTTCTCTCTCTCTCTCTCTCTCTCTCTCTCTCTCTCTCAGGGGGGATGCAGGACTATAACTATGTGTGGGCTCAGTGTTTGGAGATAACCCTGGAGCTGTCCTGCTGTAAGTTTCCTCCAGAGTCTGAGCTGCCGGGTCTTTGGAATGCCAACAAACCTGCACTGCTCGCCTACATTCAACAAGTTCATCTAGGTACATACTACACCTTTACAGACTTTTACTCTCCTCATGAGCTAATCCCAATTTACTGAGTGATGTAAAGGTCAGTACAATGTGGAAATTTGCAAATGATTCTTCATTTCTCTCTATTTTCTGTTCTCATCATGAACATGTCCATATCCTTTCAGACCCAGAGTGTTGAGTTCTCACAGTGGAAGGTTGGGCATAAACAGCTTTAGATTCTTTTTTCCCCAGAATGTGGCGCTTGATTTTTCTCTCACTCTTAGAATATATGAAAGCCTACAGTGCTGATTTAATAGCAGGTTGTGCATGGTTGTTAGAAGTCTGTGTTTTTTGGTGGGTTTAGTCGTCTAGTTTGAGAGAGCCTTATTTTTATACTTCTTTATGCAGGTGGGTCATCTTATATCTATGAAAATATTAAAGGAAAATGAATAACATGTATTTAATGACATTTGATTGGACTGTTCCACACAAGATGAAGAACTATGAAACTAATCTGAAAACGTATGAGTTTGTAGACCAGCACACAGACGTTTAGTGTTTACTGTGCACTGTAGAGAAAAGCACAAACAAAACACAGTGAATATCAGTATGTTCAGATGTATGGAATAATAATATTTATATAAGGATTAATAGATGTGACGAACCCCATGGCCTAAATTTCCTGTCAATGCAAACGTTCAAATATGTCATTTTAATGATTATTTTACTGTTTTATTTGGAATAAAATTGGTGAAGGTAATGTGAATAAAGTGTTGAAACAGGGAAGTCCTTACAGCTTTCTTAAAACTTGGACTTTGTTATTCTTAACTTTCTTGCTGTGTTGTAACAAATGTAACAATGTTCTTCTACATTAATGGTAAACAGACCTGAGCTGATCAGTGACCTGCTGCTATGGGATACAATTACAGTTCAGTGGTTTGGAAAAAGATAGCGTGTCAACATGACACTACAGTCCACACCTAAAACTGACACACACACACACACACACACCTGGGAAAACTGACCCCAACCTCTCAGCTCACAGCTAAAGATCTAAAACAAACAAGGAAAGATTCAGTTTCTATTTTTCTTATTATATTAGGAATAATGTTTGGATTGACCACGCCAACATCAGTGAATTTACACCATATGCACCTGTCTTTGTTTGTCAAAAAATGCCAAATTATGCCAAACAATGACAGGAATTGTGATACCATGCTGTCGGGTCCAACAAATATATCGATTATTTAGAAATGGAAATATATCAAAATGTCCATCCCGGTATTATTCTTCACAACTCGATACAATAGATCATTCTAAAATCTCCCGAAGCTTCTCCTGACAGCACTTATTTTCACATGTGAGTTTGATGTGGCTTGAACAGTGCTGCAGTGGAAATGTGAGCTTTTCTTTCTGATTTCCCACAGGTTTGAAAGGTCAAGTGCTGGACTCGAATGGACTCCCAGTCCAGAACGCCTTGGTGGAGGTGGAGGGGAGGAGAAACCTTTGTCCATTCACGACGGATGCTAATGGGGAGTATTACAGACTCCTGCTTCCTGGGAACTATACAATTACGGTGAGAAAGCGCCCTCTACTGGAAAAGGGGACTAAGCACTAAATGTGCTGTGCTTATTGCCCCAATTATTAGAAAAACCTACCTTATATTTATATTGGCTACGTTATTAAACACACTTCCCTTGTATTTCTATTTGCAGTTTTCTTAGAAAGCCATCTTTATTAAAAACAAACCTTGTCGGACAGTGTAGTTACTGACCGTAACTAGTTTGTGTTGTCCATCCATTATCCATTCATTTATGAAGTATAGGGAGTTTGTTTTATAATAAGATGCTCGGGGGAATTACAATGGAATGTATGTATACAATAAAATAAGGATTATCTCATTTTAAATATAATGTGAAAAAAGACACCCTGAAGATACTTACCTCAACAAAACATGGGACCTTTTCTGTTACAGTAATTAATACAATAGCAGGGTCCATTCTGAGGGTCACAGCACACACAGAATCAGTAAAGTCACTTTGTTAGGACACCAGTGGATGTTGAACTTGGCCCAAGTCTTTGTTTTCCTCGTACGATTGAGACAGAGAGGAATTAGTCACCATTGCATGTATAGCCCTGAGCTCAAAGCCACCCATAAGACCAAATAAAGGGCTTTATGTGGCAGACTTGAAGAATTATGTTCTGTTTAAGTAAGGCCAGTTGTGGAGGAGGTGAAAACAAAACACAGTGGCTTTAAGGATCAAGAGATTATTTCATTGTTCTTGTCAGATTGTCTTTAAATAGTTGGATAGGCAAAATGAACGTTTCCTACTGAGAGCCCTGTACCCATAGCCAAACGGCTAATGCTCCGGTGATGGGGTGTTTGTGTGTAATGTTGTAGATCATGTCCCTTGTTCAGGTTCAGTGACCTAAGTTAGTATTAAAGGAATACAACTGTAAAAGAGTGTCTGAAAATGCTACCAGGCTGTTGAATGTTTACAGAATTTTAACATAGATGCTTCATGAGCTCCAGCTCAAGTCAAGAATTTTAGTTTGATATTATTTACTGTAGATATTACAGTGCACAAAATGAGACTCCCCATTAAAACACAGGGTCCAAGGTTTTTAAAATGTTTGGTTAGTTTGTAGCTTGTGTAGTATGCTAGCTAGTTTGTGTAATGATTAATCTAGCTAATCTAGACATGCAGTTAGCAACATGCTAATTGACATACATAATTTCCCATGACTTGTTGGCAACATCAGATTTGTAGAACAAAGCAAACAACTAAATGTGTCTGAAAATATCTGAAATATATCTAAACTGCTATTTTTCAAAATTTTAACGAGTATGTGAACTTAGTTAATAAACTCTATGTATATTTGTAGGTAACCCACCCGGCTCATGAACCTCTCACAGAAACCATCTCAGTGCCATATGGTCCGGACAAGTTCAGTGCTTTAACGCATAACTTCCAGCTTCAGAGGAGATTGAGCGGTTCTACCCTGGATACAACAGTAACATACCCCTGCTCTTCCAGAAACGGGATCCAGTACCTAGGGAACAACAGTGCCGCCCTTGTGCCCAGTGCCTTTACTGCACTTACTGTATTTACTGCACTGCTGCTCCATAGACTCCAGCTGTCCTGAGGACATCTTAATCCTTAATGTTAATGTCAGCAACAACACTACACTGTGCTGGCCTCGCACAACCACACAAACCAAGCCTGTTGGATTTTATTTTGCTCTGGTTATCAGTTGATTTTCTGCTTTCTACAAGATGCTACAGCAGGAGATCAGACTCATATATTTACAGTGCCAATGAAAGAGGCTGAAAGCCATAGATTAGCTATGGCCTAGTCTTGGATTTTTCATGAATGGACATCAGAACATATTTTTAGTTCAGATATATATACAAACTTACTCTGGGTCTTAGATACTGAGCCAATATGTCCAGACATATCAGACGCTCATCCAACATTTTCTTCTGAATTTTTTTTTCCTGACAGCTGCCAAATTCTCAAACGAAAGACATAGAAAATATATCAAAATATATCTGTATGAAGATGTAAAGAAGAACAAAGACTTGGGAGTATGAAGTTTTTGCTCTCAACCTGGTCATCAGAGAGAGAAAGAGAGAAAACACGTATTACTATCATTCTTCATATTATTATTAGTGCATTGTGATGGTGAATATTGTACAAGAAAAAAACAAATACACTACTGTTCAAAAGTCTGAGATGACATGTTCAATATATGTTTCTGATAAGTAATGATCACATATTCATTGATGCTTTATTTACAATGATGTATTCAAACACTGCACATAAACAGGATACACAGGAAAATAGATGTTTTATGATTTATTCAAATTTTCATTGATTTGAAGGACAGTAACATGATTAATCTCTTTTTACAAACTACGTCCCTTCCTAGGAAAAGCATATATATATATACACGACTTCTATGTGACATTATTTATATTTTAAAATGCAATGATTCCAAACATTTGAAGGGTAGTGTGATTGCAGAAATGACTGATATATCGATATCTATCTTATTCATTGTGTAAAAGGTTGATTTCTTTTTTTTTTTCTTTTTTCATCATAAAGGCAAACGTCAAACCAATATTTTTTATCACATTAAAGAAACTCACTCAAAAGGTTTAGGGAAATGACTGATTCGAGAAGTGGCTGTGAGGGTTTATATGATGTGCAGGTGTTATCTACAAACGTGTCCATTTCTAGAAATGTGTCAGAATCACTGAGAACTAAAAGACTATGTGGTCAAAAATGGGTTTCACCAGAGAGAAACATCTACCTCATCTTTTAAAGCCGTGTGTTGGTACAGAGATTATTCGTGCCTTAAATAAACTTCTCCCGAATGTTCACAACTTTATGCCATTCATTTATTTTAAAAAATAAACATTCAGAAACACTGCTGGTTACATGAGAATAAAGTTATTTTTGAGGCTGCTGAAGCAGATTTAGGCGGCGCGGTGGCGCAGCAGGTAGTGTCACAGTCACACAGCTCCAGGGACCTGGAGGTTGTGGGTTCAATTCCCGCTCCGGGTGACTGTCTGTGAGGAGTTGGTGTGTTCTCCCTGTGTCCGCGTGGGTTTCCTCCGGGTGCTCCGGTTTTCTCCCACAGTCCAAAAACACACGTTGGTAGGTGGATTGGCGACTCAAAAGTGTCCGTAGGTGTGAATGTGTGAGTGAGTGTGTGTGTGTCTGTGTTTCCCTGTGAAGGACTGGCGCCCCCTCCAGGGTGTATTCCCGCCTTGCGCCCAATGATTCCAGGTAGGCTCTGGACCCACCGTGACCCTGAACTGGATAAGCACTTACAGATAATGAATGAATGAAGCAGATTTAAAGGGAAGTTCCACTGATTTTTAAAATTTTTGCATATTTCACTGCGTCATGGAGACTGTTTTTTTTTTGTCTAAATAAACTTGTTGAATCCAAATTGTTCACAGTAGATGCTGAGAATTATAACCATTCTGAGAAATCATATTCTACCGTTTCAATAATAAATAATACATTTCTCTCTAGAGGAGATTCTGCTTCTTGAGCACGTCCTTGTTTGTTAGGCTCATGCTGTATATTAAGATGGTTATAAAGAGTGTTCCACACAGAGATGCTGAATTTGGCATCGTTTCCATTGTTCTTTGAACAAAGAGTTATGGTCTTTACTGAAAAACAAATACAAACAAATCTCTCAAAAAATCTTGACATAAAATCCAGGCTAATACTCTGAAATTTGATTCCAAACATTTTTGAAGCATTTCTAATGATCCATTCTCTTCTTTAAGAGGTTTTACGTGGTATGAACAATGTAGAAAATATGAAAAATGAAAATATACAATTTTTAGGGACCACAGTTAGCAGTCTCTGGGCTTCATTGAACATTGTAACGAATCTGATCAACACTAGATGGCATAGTAGACCTACAAGTTACTGAATGGCTTGCTTTAACAAGTCTACACATTCAGGTACACTCCCACGGCCACATCCCTGATTTAAAAATGTAGTGGAGTTTAATAAATAAACAAATATAAAGCTAGAAAGAATGAAAAAGTGAAATTGCAATTGCTTTACCATCCATCATTGTGCAGTCTTGCCTTCAACAATTATGAAGATGCAGCACTCAGATCATGTTCTAAGGTGTAAATTAAGCATGAACACAATGAGAAATGTGCTCCATATGTTCCAAAGTGAACTAATTGGGGCATTAAAAAAATGCACAGGCCCGTGGGGTCTTCACTGTAATTTGTGGACTCAGGATACTGCCTGTTTAAAAAAGACAGATCATTCTTAATTTGTTCTTTATCGTGGAAAGCATCCAGCACGTTGTCACAGACGTTTCACTTATTTTCAGTTAGACTTCGTATTATTTATGCATTTATAATGTGTTATAAATACATCTGCGAAGTGTTATAGGACACATTCTTGAATTTCCCCTGGGGATCAATAAAGTATCTATCTATCTCTCTATCTATCTACATGGCACTTAATAACGCCTTCCAACAATGCATTATAAAGTCTGATTGTGGAACAGCTCTGGAATGGTGGACCCTGGGTGGAGTCTGAGTGACATACCTTTTTAAAATTGCACAACAGAAATGTTTTCTTCAAACTCTGGATGACTCTCAGTGCTGGTGTGAAACTGACGTGGTTGGGGTCATTCTCTAGTCCTTCCTCTGTCCAAAATAAGTGTAATGAATTATAGACATTCTATCAGTTCAGTTCTCCTGCTTCTCACAGTCCACCACTTTTCAGCCCAGTCCTTAAACAAGAGCTCACGTCTTGGGTTTATAAGCAGTGACTTTTGGATTCTGCTTCTTTTTACAGAAAGCTGTCCTCAGATCCACACCAGCTGAAGTGTGAGGAAACCTGATGATCCTACGAGTCCACAGAGAGAGTGTGTGAGGTCCAGAGGAACTGAGAGTGAGGGTCTTGGATATGTGTTGTGAAGCAGTCCCCCTTAAGACCCCAGAGTCCAGGAATAGAAAGTTAAGTGCTGCTCTGAGGAAAAAAGGCAGGAAGGTGAGAAGGTTGCTAGGCTGAAGGAGGGACTGTGTAGGTTGGCTGAACTCAACGTTACACAACATTACACCAACACTATACAATCTGAACAATTATACAACACTGTACTACTGTGCACAGCATTATACAACCTTACACAATGCTATACAACATACACATGTGTAACACATGTATAACACACATAATTACATAAATACAGGCTCTTCAGCCCTGTAGCAACTAATAGCCGCCAGTCCACTGCTCTGTATTTAGTTCAGCATTACACAACATATTTTACACCAACACAAGCCTTTAACTCACTGTACCCACTAATAACAGCCTGTCCACAACTCTTTCCATTTAAAAAAAGAGAGAGAGCCAGTCCTTCACAGATGTAGCAAACAACTTTCATGAAAATAATAATGCACAACTCAGTTTAAACTCCACAGGTGGGTCCCCATCATGTGGATGTACATGTTTGACACATCCAGGGTGATAGGGGTCAGTATAATTGCTGTATTATAATAACTGACCCATTTTAGAATCCACCTTTAAATAGTGTAATTAGCCGTTAGCATCCACAGTTGGAACATAATAAGAAACAATGAGCACAAGAAAAGTACAAAATTCACACGCAACATCTGTTTGGAACTGTTCTTAATTAAATCATTTAAAGAGTTTGGCCAGGTTCAATATGCACTGAACAAGCACCTCCTTCAGGGAAAGTCATTACCCAGTGTGGTTCAGACTGCACCCAGAAAAAAAGCTTGTATTTCAGTTTGTGCCTTGATCAAATCTGTTATAGATTTTGTTGGAGAAAAAAAAACCTGTGGTGGTTTGATGTCTACAGGATAAACAGTTCTATATGTATTCAGTAAACACAATACCTACACGAATATGACCGATGGCCCCTTTAAATCTGACCCAAAAATCTTTTCATTTTTCTGTGGCTGAATATTTACATCAGATGGTAAATACTCATCACCCCCACTGTGCCTGGTCTGACACGAGCCCTATAAACTCAGCTAAGACTGAAGATCAGAACGTACAAAAGCAAAAATAAAACATTCTAACGACAGAGCAGTAGCTCTAACGAACTTGGCTCTAATTCTAATTTAGACAGTTAGTTTAATCGGCTTTATGGATTCATTCAGGACACAGTGGTACTGCACGTGGGCATTAAGAAAATCAATGGAATTATCAGATGAATGCAGTAAGAACATAAAACTAATTGCATGCTTTGGGATCAATTTCACTTCAAGTTCATTAGAAACACCCAAGTGCCAAAATAAAAGTCCCATTCTACTCTTAATTGAAAATAGATCTGATTCAAATGAACACTAAAATATATATGACATGATCAATATTACTGCTACTACTGGAAGTACTAATGCCATTTTAAATTACATAAATTGTTATATTATGTATTCATTCGTTATCTGTAAGCGCTTATCCAGTTCAGGGTCGTGCTGGAATCACTGGGTGCAAGGCAGGAATACACCGTGGAGGGGGCGCCAGTCCTTCACAGGGCAACACACACACACTTTCACGTCACCAATCCACCTACCAATGTGTGTTTTTGGACCGTGGGAGGAAACCGGAGCACACGGAGGAAACCCACACAGAAACGGGGAGAACACACCAACGCCTCACAGTCACCCGGAGCGGGAACCGAACCCACAACCTCCAGGTCCTTGAAGCTGTGTGACTGTGATACTACCTGCTGCGCCACCGTGCCGCCCTATTTAGTTTATTGATTAACTTAATTATTGTGCTTGTGTGTGTGTCACTGCAGGCAAAAAAACAAGAAAAAAAAACTTCCTGTCAAGGGCTAGATCAATAACTTCAGTTCAAGTTCATGTCATCTGATATGATCAGTAAAAGGGACAGTCTATATATAGAATAAATCAATGGATCTCATCAGGTTCAAAGAAGTCTCATATAATCATTAGCATAAAGTTTCTTTAACCGCACGTTTGGAACTAAAATTAAGAGTTAAAAACATTATTTCAAAAAGTATATTCATTGTAATTTCCCAGGGTGATGTCTGTACTTTAGACATAATATCTACTGTATATTAGTATTTTATAGAATGTAGTGTATATTCATGATTTTACTCAGTTTACTAGCATCTCATTACACTGTTATACCAAGCTAACTGTGGTTATAGATCTTATAGTGTATAACATCAATGTGAGAATAAAACCCTCAATTGTATACCCCTTCTAAATATGACACTGCTAAATTCATTCCAAAATTATATTTTTTAAACTGATTATAAACTAAACTTTAATTCTGTGGCTGATTTCTCAGAGAATTGATTTGCTGCTCTTCACTCTGTTGTTTTTGTGCATATATATATTTGCATTTCCATGAATTTACTGCATTTAGAGAAGAGCCAGAGGCAACTGAATGTGAGATCCAGCCAATGTAAAACACATCTGAGAGCGAAGGATGATAAACGAGTGGAGAGACAGGGCTCACAAGTCGCCCAATTAGAGCGAGGGAAGTTTTCACTGCAGGTATGTTTAACCATGAGCTTAAATTAGCATATAGTATTACATTAGCATATGTTTAAACTGCTCTGAGAACCAGCTCCTCAAGAAAAGCTGAGAATTCAGCTTTCAGCTTGTTGGAGCATAATGATCGCTCTGGAATAAGAACCAGTTTCTCGTAGATGAATAATATTTGCTCACAAAGTGAAATATCTGTGAATTAAAGAGGCTTTTATATGTTTAAATTCACATGCATAAGAAGTACAATGTGTCAGTACAACCATGATCAAACCTTTTTGGTTAATTGTCCAATTTATTACACTCTGGTGTCATTTTTATTAACACATCTGAGGAAATTTCAGTGTTACATTAGCTCAAATGTAACTGAGGTTTGAATTGACATACCATGATATAAGTCTTTTGGCATGTCCACTTTTCAGTGGGTTTATTTTCAAAGGCAAAACTTAGATAAAAGTTGAAATACGCCTTAAATAATTCTAGTTAATTAAAAATGCTAATATAAAATATACATTTGATAATGTTATATATTATAATGTGTTTGATATTTCCAGTGGTTCAGATTGTTAGTGCTACACAACACTGCACTGCCAAGGCATTATTAAACAGTTGTTGGTACTATGCTTACAGAACAATGTTAGCAATGTTGCGTATGATTTCAGTTACATTTGCACATTCTTGTATTTGGTTTTTAATGAAAAGAATTAAACACATCCTTCACTTACAACCAATTAAATATGATAATACCCAGCAGGCCCTAGAGCTTTACAGAGTTTTATATTAGTCATAACATTAGATAAGTTCCTTTAGTTTAATTTAGAAATGTTAGCCACATCTCATGTTGTATTTTTACCAATTTGTCAAATTCACCAAATAAATAAACAGTAATTGTGTTTTGAATGAAGTCTGTCCATTGTTGCCAAACTTGACTGTTTCTTTTTCATTTGTTCATTTGTTATTCATTTTAATGTAGTTTTTTCTTCATTTGTCTACTTTACATGTATAAACTTTAAAACACACAAGTGAAAAATGTAACATTGATTTTTACAAGAGAAGTAATGAAGGGAATTTGGAGCAGGGAAATCTCAAAGAATTTATCTAAAGTATTATTCTGCTGTTTAAATTACAAATTTGACATGTTATTTCATAAGAGTGTAATGCTTTTGCAATAATTTTATAAAGTAACTTTCAATTAATATATAATAATAAATTCTTATTACAAACAAATGAGTTGGAAAAGTAGCGTTTGCGCTGACTCCGCAAAGGCTCCATTGGTTTGAATAAGTGAGGAATAATTCGATAAATTCAGGTGGGGATTCGGGTGCTGAGGGAATGTGGATGGGTTACAGGCCATAGAGGCTATTCAACAGTAAATATGTTTTTGTTCTCAGTAACGGCATACTCTCAGTCACCTCAGACTTTCATTTTGATGATGAGGTCTTTAGCTGGTAATCTCTGTGAGGGGCCTTTACAATGTAGTTTAACTGGGTTCAAGGGCATAGTTTTAAAATATTCAGTATTTATACTGGGTACATTACAAAACCCTCCAGTAACAAGAATCACTTAAATATATCACACTTTGAAAAAGAAAGAAAGAAAGAAAGAAAGAAAGAAAGAAAGAAAGAAAGAAAAAATTATAGGAGAAGGAAAACATCTTAACGTTCAACATGGTGGCACCACAGTTGGAGTCACTGTCACACAGCTCCAGGGTGCTGGGGTTGTGGGTTTGTGCCCTGTTCTGTGTGACTGTCTGTGAAGAGTTTGGTGTGTTCTGCCTGTGTCCATGTGGGTTTCCTCTGGGTGCTCCCGTTTCGTCTCATAGTCCAAAAACACACTGATAGGTATATTCGCTACTCAAAAGTGTCTGTGTGAATGAGTGAATGTGTGTTGCCCTGTGAAGGACTGGCACCCCTCCAGGGTGTGTTCACACCTTGCACCCAGTGATTCCAGGTAGGCTCTGCACCCTCTGTAGCATTTCTACTGGTTCATTCAAGAAGATATCTTCACACAATTTGAAACACAGCTGCTGTGTTCAAATGTTGAGGTAAAGAAAAAATCCACAAAACTGGAGATACCTGTTTTTCTTTGAACAGGGAAGATACTATGGAGAGAGATTAGTCTCAAAAATACATAAATGTTAATCCACAAAATAATCACAAGTCGCAGATATGTTTCACTATTCACAAATGAATAGGGTGACCGAGTCTGAGATGGTGAAAAAGAGGACACGCCTCCGGGGTGGGGTAGGTGATGAGCTCTCGTCCCTCGCTGCCGCTGTGTGCTTAGCTGAACCTATGTGTGCTTTTAGGTCCTTTACATCTTTGTTTGCTACACATGGGAAAATATGGGAATTTCTTTTTTAATTCATCCTAGAACTTACATTTATGTTTCGGCATAGCTGCTCGAGGTGAGGGTAGGTACAGGAGCATTGCCTGACGTAAACAAGGACTACTGACGTGCAGACTGACCAATTAAATGTTTACAGAGAAGTTTATCGACCAATAACGGTAGCTCTACAGTCAGACCGTCCAATCAGAAGATTTTAGGCTACTTCACCACGCCCCCTTCTCACTCAAGCGAACCAATCGGAGTAGGGAAGGGCGGGACTAGTTTGTGAACGAAACGCTTCTCGAAAATTCTATGTAAGCTCTAGAAAAACAAAATGCCGGACATTTGTGAAATTCCGCCCGGACATTTTTTTAAGTCTAAAAAAGAGGATATGTCCGGGTAAAAGAGGACGTCTGGTCACTGGTGTACAAATTAATACATCCCACTCTGTTTCACAGTTTGCAATTTGTACAAATACAGTTAAATTCATAAATAGATGTTTTTGTTTTTTATAGGTATATCATAATTTTTTGCGACAATAAATACATTAATTTACATGTACATTGCATGTATTTGTAAAGTTGAAGTATCGAATTTAATAGTACTTGTAAATTGTTGAATCTGCGTTTCTGGATCAAGTCACTCACATGTTTTCATTGACGTTTATTTGTTCATTTCCTCTCGCGGGTTTTTGGATTTTAAGACTTTCCTTTCGCATTTCATCCGCTCCAAATACAAATGCAGCCTGATCCACAAATGTGGCCTCCGCTAGGTGGCACAAGCTTCCGCTAGGTGGCACTGTTGTTTTAGGACGTGTCGGGCCAACTTAAATGGAGAGGCATTTGTACAAAAAGCCGCCACTGGATGATCATTGGGGAACACCTTTGGAGGTGCCCTAAATTTGACGACGTTAAAGTACAGCGGGACTTCCCTAATTTCGCTGTGGACCAGTAATTCCGCTGTGGGTTGTCAAATAAAATACTTTAAAATCATCCCGTGTTTGGACAGTTTTTTGACACTAAAAGCCGAGCTGCATGTTGGACTGACTGTGCCATATTTTTGAGATGGGATTGTTAAGACGGGTGATCTGTTTCAGACAGATGCTCTCCCTCAGCCGGATCTGCGCTTCTCATTGGCCATCACTTTTATTTAGCCAATCCGCAGCCAGAGTTACGTGTCTTTCATTTACTGCGGCAGCCAATGGAGTCACAGTCTCGCCTACAGGGGGTTTGTTTTGCCGCGCCCCTGAGAGCAACGGGTCATTCCTCAAACACTGGGGAATACAACAGTGCCACCTAGCGGAAGCTCGTTCGCCTGCTGGCCACATTTGTAGATCACGCTGCATTTGTATTTGAATCAGGTGAAATGCGAAAGCAACGTCCAAAAACCCGCGAGAGGAAATGAACAAATACACGTCACGAAAAACACGCGAGTTTACAAGTACATTTTAAACTTGACATTAAAAATATGTGCAATGTACATTTAAACAAATGTATTTATTGTCGCATAAAATTATGAAATATCTATGAAAACCAAACACATGTATTCGTGAATTTAACCGTATTCGTACAAACTGCAGACTGTGGGGCACAGATTGGGATGTGTTCGTTTGTGAATAGTGAAACATATCTGTGACTTGTGTTTAATTTGTGGACATTTACTCATTTGTAAAGTATTTTGAGACTAATTTCTCTCCAAAGGATACAGTCTATGACCAAATACACAACTTTAACAGTAAAATTACTGTAAGCACTTCATAAAATGAAAAAGATAAAATATGTCAAAATTGTACACAGAAATAATAATAAGTTGCTGCAGTGTATTATTTATATATTATTTATACAAAGAGATATTGCCAGCTAGAGTCTGTAGAGGCGTTATGTGGAGATCTTAGACAAACATATAAAATTAAATGTTACTCAAACAGCAATGAATCAATGGATGCTCTGGAAAAGCACTGTAAGATCTATCATTAACTTCAAATATGAAAGTCTTCTCTGTGTGCTACAGCGGTCCCTGTGACATTTGTTGTTGTGGAAGATGTCTAATTAAAGCTTGGGTATTTGGAATAAGTGTCTGAGGTGACTGACAGCATCTTATTACTGTGAGAAACATCCATTTAAAATGCTGTCGTTTTTTGTTAGGGGCCAGAGGAAAGTAGCTAAAAGTACACAGATGAGGAAAAAACTCTTCAGGTGGAATCTCCAAGGTGAATTAAATAAAATGACTCTCCAAAAAAGGTTGACATTTCTCTTTCTCAGAAACCCACATTCTGGACTTAATCACATAATGGATACGGCTGCGAGGAACGCATCTTTCTTCTTCATTCCCTCCAAAGTATAAGTTATTTCTCTGATATAAAAGAGGAACTGTGTTTGCTTCACTTTTTCAATAATGCTGCATTTAATAAATAATATTTCAAATCAAGCTTTGTAGCCAAATTATGATTTATCACAGTGAGCCGCCTCCAAATTACATTATTTAAATCTGTTTTGGAGGAGAATCAATACCTACTGCAGGAGGAACAGGAACAGATTGAAGAGGGATGGAGAAAGGGAGGGAAGAGAGGATGGATGGAGAGAGGAAATGACCTTTTTAGTAGCCACCCAGACAGTGTGGATTTCTGCTTTCTGCTGCACCTTGGAGAGTGATAAAAAAAACCTGCCAGATACACTGAACCCTTTAAATTATTTATTTAGGTACATAGTAATTACATGCTTTCTAACTTGTATGCTAAATAGCATAAGAGATACTACCATGTTCTGATCGTTTTAATCCGTTGCTACAGGAAGCGGAAAGCTATCAATACAGTTTTACTGTACAGTGTACATATATATATATATTTATATAACTTCATAATGTACAGGTTTCCCAAAGTACATTACATGTGTAATTGCCTGCTTTTGATTATCAACCCAGTGGTGCTCTTTTCTAAATACAGTGTCGGCCTCTGAAAGATGTTGAGAGCTATTACAGGAGTTTGGCTTTAATATTTATATGCAGTTACACAACAATGAATGACACGGAACATTACTCTCACACAGCTCCAGGGTTCTGTGAGGAATTTGGGGTGTTCTCCCTTAGAGTGTTTCCTCTGCGTGCTGCGGTTTCCTCCCACAGTCCAGAAACACATACTGGTAGGTGAATTGATTTTGGCCGTGTGCGTGCATGTCATGCCCAGGGTGTGTTTCTGCCTTGCACCCAGTGATTCCAGGTATATTTCAGACCCATGGTGAACCTGAACTGGATGAAATACTTTCAGAAAATGAATGGTTTCAATATTATATAATTACAAATAATTTCATTCATCTTCTGTAACAGCCTGTGGACATTTTTACACAGTCGGCCCAACAACAACACATGCTTTTAGATTGTGGGAGGAAACCAGAGTACACAGAAGAAACCCACACTGACACAGGGAGAACACAATTCTCACAGACAATGGCATGAGGCAAGACCCTGGAGTTGAGGCGGGGACAGTACCTGCAGCATAATCATGTCACACTAATTGCATATAAATATTTTATGCACCATATTTTATAGATTTGGCGGCACGGTGGCGCAGCAGGTAGTGTCGCAGTCACACAGCTCCAGGGGCCTGGAGGTTGTGGGTTCGATTCCAGCTCCGGGTGACTGTCTGTGAGGAGTTGGTGTGTTCTCCCCGTGTCTGCGTGGGTTTCCTCCGGGTGCTCCGGTTTCCTCCCACAGTCCAAAAACACATGTTGGTAGGTGGATTGGTGACTCGAAAGTGTCTGTAGGTGTGAGTGTGTGAGTGAATGTGTGTGTGTGTTGCCCTGTGAAAGACTGGCTCCCCCTCCAGGGTGTATTCCCCGCCTTGCGCCCAATGATTCCAGGTAGGCTTTGGACCCACCGCGACCCTGAACTGGATAAGCGGTTACAGATAATGAATGAATGAATGAATTTTATAGATTTGACATTTTTATTATGTTGCCAAATGATTCTTATATATTCACACACCTGTTTGTGCATTTGTATATGTAAGTGCATGGTACTTAATCTCTACATAGTCTCTATTCTCTCTTAGGAAAATACTGCTTTACATGCTTTACTTCACCAATCCAGTGAAGTTTTAGTCAGATGCTTTACCCTGTAAATAATAGAGAGCTATTACTGTCATTTTGCTGTATCATTTTTTTCATGTCACTTTGCTTCAACACACAAAACTAAACAAAACAAAACAAAACAAGAAATTCCATATGAATATTTTTAACCCTTTTTTCACAACGTGTTTTAACATGTTTTACCAAACAGAGCAAAACATATTAGTCATTGTTCTCGTTTTTAGAGTGGTCCATCAACCAAAGTGATCAAGACAAGAGCAGCCATTTTGTCACACACTGGTGATGAAGGGCTAGCAAATGACAAACAAGCTATAGAGGACTTCCCTATAAAGTGGCCAATATCTGCAAACAGACAAATATAAAGGGCATTTAACTTGCAATTTCCAAAATGTTCCCACAGGTGTCAGTAGAGCTGCTGTCATTGAGGTTGCGTTGACTCTGACTGTGCAGGAGCTCTTAGCTTAGCCTTCACAGCGTCAGCTTTACAGCAGATCCACTAATACAGTGTTATTTCACAGAGCAGCCATTTGATCCTCGGTGCTAAAAGCTGTAGCTCTATAGCAGAGAGCTCTATTTTTAGAGGGAAAGTCTAACGCTGGGAGCAGAGAAATGGCCTTTGATTTGACAAAGGTCTACCCCTTACACACACACACACACACACACACACACACACAACTGTCTGCTGCCTGATGTGTGATTTGCTGTAAATCTCTGATCTGTGATAAATGATTGGGGTCCTCTGTCCGGCTGGATGGTCTTGAGTGAGGAATGCATTGAAGCATTGTATGACCTGAGGGCAAACTGTGTGTGTTTTCTCTGTTTGTGTGTGTGTGTGTGTGTGTGTGTGTGTGTGTGTGTGTGTGGGTGGGTTGGTGGGTGGGTTGTGTTGGTTTCTGATAACCCACAATGCTACTTCTTTAAATCATTTATAAATATCAATCAAACATAATGTAGCACAGTATCATCATTTTGAACATTTTTACAATATTCAGGACCCCCGTCGGACCACCACAGAGCAGTGTTACAGGTGGATCTGTCACATCAAACCTGCTGTGGTTTTTTTCCAGCACTGTGCCCACTAACTGTCCACTCATTTAGATACACGTACACATACACCTTGTAGATGTAAAGTCAGCGACAGTAGCTCATCTGTAGCATGTGGTGTGTTGGTCACTGCAGCACCGAAGAAGATCCATCAGTCATGTTGATCCTCTGGGGGTCCATACCATTGAAGAAAAGGTGAAAGGGGACAAACAAAGTATGCACAGCAACAGAAAGACTAGACTTTGTAAGATTACAAAGTGCTCCTGTATGGTCAGTGTAGAAACAAGGGGGTGGCTGGTGGGCGTATACAGGAATCAATTATTCAACTGGATGCATTCAAACACCACAAATTAAAATCATTCATTCATTCATTTATTATCTGTAACCGCTTATCCAGTTCAGGATTGCGGTTCATGACTTTTTTGTAGTGCCATATTGGACAATTACAGTTTCTTCAGAGATGATTAAAAAGTAATTAGCCTTCCTGAAGTGTTGTGGGTCAGATTTGGCTCTTTCCTCAATTCCCTAAAATTACAAAGGCTCACCTTGTGAACTTACCATCCAACATTCCTCCATAATTTACCAAAACATGAACTCAAATCAGGAGGTCAGCCATGCTGTACCCTTAAACACTGTACCCTTAATGTCTTGATTTATATCGTCTTGAAATATCTTCTCAAAAACAGTAAAATTCTCTTGTAATATACCATTATTTTGCTCCATTTGAATTAGTGATGTGTAATGTCCCAATGTTTACAGAGAAGTAGCTGTAGAACCTCTGACAGGAACAATACCAATGGACATGGAAAGTTCAGTTTCCTTTAGTGTTAAAACCTCATGAGGAACAGACCAACGTAAAAAGGCTATGAACTACCACTGAAGGTTAGGTGTTTATGCTTCTGCAGAGTTACAGTACTGGAGTTTTTAAGATGCAATGTTTTGTTCAGATGGTGACAATATGCTATGACACCAACAGCTCTTTGTTCTAAAGCAGCAGCAGATGTGTTGAGAGACAAGAAGAGAGAGAGAGAGAGAGAGAGAGAGAGAGAGAGAGAGAGAGAGAGAGAGACAGACAGAACGTGGGAGTGGATCCAGCAGCAGCAGCAGGAGGGTTCCTGTATGTTTTTTGTGTCTAATAGCAGAGCTGGTCCTTCAGTAGTTCTTGTCTCGTCTGGATTCGTGCCTTAATTAAAGCCTTGATGACAAATCGCTCCACCCCAAACATCAGCAAATGTGCAGTTAACAGAATCAGAGTTTAACACTCTTTGAGTGGGCTACACGCATATGTTGCAATGCTCTGCGGATAAATAAATAAACAAAAAAATAAATCATTTTTGGCAGGTAATTACAACAGAAATGTAGTCAATGTATTGACTATTCCTCATTATGAAATAGTTGTAAGAATATTATGAGATTATATTACTTTTTAAACATGTTTATCAAATGACATGATCTCACTCCATTGTCTCAGTCCAAAACAATGTTAATACCAGGGCTCCCAATATTAACACATATACAGTGACATAAAAGAAAGAAAACAAAGTGTCATTCAGATTTGTGCCAATTATTCCTTGTACACAGACCATTTCGTAACAACTGTACAAAAATTGTTTATGATTTGCTGTAATATTGCCATCGCTACCACCCAGCTCCTGTCAACTGAAGGTGATGTAAATTCATCCAACCGTCCTGCTCTGTACTACAAGACAAATATACAAACAAATGTGGTCTGCATAATGATTAGTTACGAGCACTTAGCTCCCATCCACTGGTGGCACTGTTTCATTAAACCCACACAAACAGCCTGTTATCAGCCTGAAGAGGAACTTTACAAACAGCGTGTTGAACTGCTGTGGGGGAGAGTTAAAAAGCAGGAAAGCAAAAAAATCTTTCTGCTACTAAACTTTCGGTGCTTAGAGTTAGGGTTATGTTTAAGTTAGGGTTAGTGTCAGGGATTTAATTCAGTTTAGAGTTATGTGCAGATTTAGGTCTGATTTTTCCCACTTGAACATTCAGTATGTAGTGTATAAATACTAGGAATGAGCTTGTAGTCAAATATGTTTGATAATCTACCAAAAACAAACAAAAAAACGTTATAAAATTCATTCTACTATTCAATCCCAATTGCTAAGACAGCACTTATTTGCAGTACTGATTCTAAAGCACCTCACATGTCTTAAAACGTCTTCCACTGGTGAAATTATATATATATATTTATATATTTTCCTCTTCTTAGAATTTAATTATTATTTAATTTTGACTGCACATAAGGTTTTAGAATTCATACTCTGCTCTGCTCCACGGGAATGAGGAAGCTCCAGCCTCCTTTGACATATTCTTTTTCGAATGCATTTAAATGTATTAATTATTCACCACTGCACTGGGAGCGAAGATTAGCTCACATTCAGTCTGGAAAATACTGGAGAATAATAAGAACATTTCTAATGGAAAACTTTGTCTTTGAAACTTTAATACTGAGTCTAAAATCAGCCATCACATTTAATTATTAATCTACACTTCATCATTAAAAACATGGTGACTTTGATAAAAACATTTCTCACTTTTGATAGAGATTACATTTTAAGATAAAAAAAGTTAGTATTTAATTATAACATGCAGTACTGAATATTTTAAGGGAATTATCGGTTGTAAAACTTTTAAGTTCTCCAATATTGTTTGGAGCAGAACATTAATTATTCATTCATTCATTGTCTGTAACCGCTTATCCATTCAGGGTCACACACTGGAGGGGGCAACAGTCCTTCACAGGGCAACACATTCACTCACACACTCACAACTATGGACACTTTTGAGTCGCCAATCCACCTACCAACGTGTGTTTTTGGGCCGTGGGAGGAAACCCACGCAGACACAGGGAGAACACACCACACTCCTCACAGACAGTCACCTGAAGCGAGACTTGAACCCACAACCTCCAGGTCCCTGGAGCTGTGTGACTGCGACACGACCTGCTGCGCATCTATGCCGCCCAGAGCATGAATTAGCATGTTCCAAACTTCTAAACGTTAGTGCAAATATCTAATGAATACAGAAATATTAATCCTGTAATAATCAAATCCCCTCAATATTTCCCTAGCGAACTTGATCACGGAACAAATCGAAAAACAAATTTTGTTTTTGCTCAGTGAGTATTGAACTTGGCCAAATTATGTAAATAAACGAATTAAAAGCGATTCCATATAGGAGCTGTGTGTTAATTCTGGCCTGGTCCTGTGTTCATTATTCCTCACTAAGTCCCAGCTTTGGAAGCTAGTGGCTAATGTGTGAGTTTCTTAAAATGGCTCAGAATTGTAAAGAAAAAAAATATAGCTTTGAAAGGTTAGTCAATTTGTCCAAATTCGTCTTCACATTTTAAAACGAATTAAATTTTATTGACACCTAGTGGCCTGGTTGTGTCAGAGATTCTGTGCTAATTGACATTACTGTCAATAATTTGGGGACCCTATCTTATGAGCATAGATTGGCTCATTAAGAAATTTGAAAACAATAGGATTCTTCATCTTCAAAGAAAATGTACAAATAGTTAATGATCACTTCTCATTAATATTGTTCAATATTTACTTGATGTAAATAATTTCTTGGATATTGCATATACAGATAATAATACAGAAATCAAAGTGATTGATATTTGATTTGAGTTTGACTTCCCTTTAGTGGTAATGTTTCTGAATAATGTCTAAACATATATATAATATACACTGAGATATCCGTGTTCTATATCTGCCTCATCCTCATCAGGGTCACAGACAGACAGCCTGGAGTCTATAGACCAGGAATCACTGTTAAATACAACATTTAAGTAAAAACAAACAAACACATTTCAAACAAATTTCACAGCTGAAGTGACATTGGGCAAGGTCCCCGGGCATCGAGGCGGTTGGCAGACGGTTGTGTGTGTTCACCGCCCCTTATATATGTGAAGAATAGCTCACTAGTGTGTGTTTGTGTGTTCACTGCCACGGATGGGTCAATGCAGAATGGAATTCATGAAAGTGACCTTCCCAACTTTTTCTTCACCTTAACTTCAAATACAATGTTTATGTTTCCCAGTACATTAAATGAAGCAAATACACAGACAGTTCATTTTGTTCAAGGTACAATATGTATTCATTTTTATTTTAACATAAAATGATCAACACAACATTTACATGTGTCTAATTATATAATTAAAGTTTATCACTGTTGATGCACACATGGACTTCAAAATAAGGCTGAGTATCTCTGCTCACACACATTTTCACTCAGTACAACACACAGTTTTCACTGTAACTTAAGATATATATTTCAACTCTAAGATATAAAATAGTTTGCCACAGTTGCCTCTTCGATTTGAGAAAGTAGGTTATCATTGTACAGTGCTTCAGTCTTTTGTCTAAAAGCAGTTACTCACAGCTTTCCACATGACACAGTGTCTTTAATCTGCTTTTATAATCCTGAGATCGCACAGAATTAAACCAACCAATGAGAAATAGCAAGGGTCAAGTAAAGTTTATTCTTTAGGTCTTTCATTTCTTTAAGCTGCACCCATTGATGACACAAAAATACTACCACAGCCATGTTCCAGTACAAAATCTAAAGCCTTGCTGTTACTGCAGCAAAGGGGGAATAAAATACCTGTTAATACATTACACTCGATCATTAAGTGCAAGCATTTTAAAACTAGTTAATATAGTTTTTATTCCTCATTATGTGATTATGAGTAAGGAAATAAGTAAGATTCTTTAAATATTCCAGACAATATAACTTGCTAATTCAACCTCTCCCTCTCTCTCTCTCTCTCTCTCTCTCTCTCTCTCTCTCTGTATATAACACTTTCTTTTTTTTGCAACACTCAAAGGTCTAAAACATTTTCTATGTACACAAAATGTATTTTTCTCTCAAATATTATTCACAAATTTGTCTAAATCTGTGTTAGTGAGCACTTCTTCTTTCACCACGATAATCCATCCACCTCAAAGATGTGGTATGTCAAGATGCTGATTAGATAATTGGCATGCTGACTGCAGGAATGTCCACCAGAGCTGTTGGCGGTGAATTGAATGTTAATTTCTCTACCATAAGCCATTCCCAAAGGCATTTCAGAGAATTTGACAGTACATCCAACCAGCCTCACAACCGCAGACCGCGTGTAACCAAACCAGCCCATGACCTCCACATCCAGCATCTTGAGACCAGCCACCCGGACAGCTGCTGCAACAATTGGTTTGCATAACCAAAGAATTTCAGCTAAAACTGGCAGAAATGGCCAAGGAAGCTCATTTGCATACTCGCCATCCTCATTACAGTCTCCACCTGACTGTAGTTCACCGTCGTAACTGACTTGAGTTCTCTACACCAGTGATTCCCAGTCTTCACTGTACAGGGCAGATGGCAGACTGCATGTATTGGGTCATATGGGTGAGTACTTTGCTGATGTCAACGTTGTGAATCGAGTGGCCTGTGGTGGCATTGTTGTTATAGTATGGGCAAGCATATGTTATGGACAACAAACACAGGTACATTTTATTAATGGCACATTTGAATGCACAGAGATACTGTGATGAGCTCTTGAGGCCCATTGTTGTGCCATTTATCCACGACCATCACCTCTTTTTGCAGCATATTCTTCGCACAGCAGTTGAAGAGGAGTGGACCAACATTCCACAGGCCACGGTCAACATCCTGATAAACTCTATGCGAAGGAGATGTGTTGCACTGCATGAGGCAAATGGTGGTCACAGCAGATACTGACTGGTTTTCTGACCCCCTGGACCCCCCCCCCCCCGGACCCCACCCCCCAATACAGTAAAAGTAAATTGCACATTTTAGAGTGGACTTTTATTGTGGCCAGCCTAAGGCATACCTGTGCAATAATCATGCTATATATATATAAAATAGCTAACCCCACAAAAAGTAGGTCACGTGATAAGTGCAAATGTCCCCCACCTCCATTCTTCCATGCTCCATGACTCAGCAGAAGTGAGTAACTTGGGGGTAGGACACAGTCTGAACCCTGTGGTAGACTCTTATTCCACTTGAATGCATTTGTGCCTGAAGGAAACAAGCTGATTATGGTCCTCTGAAGGTGACAGCTCAGCCATCCACTGGTAATGCCTTATACATTCATTACAACTCACCAGGGCTGAGATATTCTCTACAAACAAGTCAAACATGAGTTTGAGAATCTTTCACTTGTCACTATAATACAAACCTTGTAGATGCAACAGCATGGAATATTTGTCAGAATTTCACTAGACATTATGTGATGTTGTGTCTAGTCATATTTGGGTACTGCATTCCTGTGTTGGAAACACCTCCTATCTGTGAAACATGGTGGTGGTAGTGTGTAGAGTGGTTATTTTGGTGTTTAGTAAGCCATCCACACTGGAGGACTAAAAGCAATTTCATTCTTTAGCTAGTGTGTGTGTGTGTTTTAAATCTGTTGCAGTCACAGGGGTAAAGTCATTATTTGGTCACATTTGATCACTGCAGTTCAACATAGAAATCTCATGCAATCTGTGAAACATGATGGTGGTAGTATCACTGGCTGGGTGTTTTTTGTTGTTAGACAGCTATCTGCTGCTAATACCTTAAACATTCATTACAGCTCACCTGGACCAAGCTGTTCTCTCCAAACAAGCCTGAGCCGACATGACTGATGCCTCTCACAGAAGGCTAACTCGGCTAATCACAAGGACGGGGCAGTCGATGACCAGGCTCATGTGGTCAGTGGCTATAATGGGGTGCTAACGATGATTGAACAGATAGTCCAGATAAAATGGGGTGGCTATTGATTGGGAGAAGCTGAGGAACGTAAGCACTCACTGGTACGTAGCAGAGACATTATTTGTCTCATTTGAACCTTAGATAGGCCCTTGTTTGCTCCAGCTTGGCTAATAGTGCCTGAAATGCCATCACACAAATCAGATTCCTGTCTACTGGAATGAGGAATGTGAAGGGAGGTGAAATAGCAACAGTGAAGTAACACTGCCTATTAGTGTGAAGAGTAGAAAAATGGACATGGCAACTTACGTTTGGTACAGAGAGCTAATTGCATATAGTAATGAAAGCAAAATATCTATTAGCTAGAGTTTCCAAACTGCCATTTACTAATGTCAATTTTACGTAAGGTATTCTTTAAAATTAACTTGGTTTTCATAGTAAAATAAACTACTGTTATTATTATTTAGCTTTAATTAACTTCTATATAGCTGATTTTAAAAAATGAAAATTACTATAATTACCATCACCTAGCATATCATCACCACCTATCAAGTTAGTAATGGGACAAATCAAATCTTTTTTAAGGAAATACATGCTACGTCCTGGATTTGCTAATGCGAGTCAACAGCTAAGACGCTAATCATTATCGGTAAAATACTGCAGTAGTATTTTGAATATGAATAAATCTACTCTATAATCAGGAGGAATACATGATTAAATTTCTCACATTTTCAGACTTCATCATGTCACTTTTCTCTCATGGAGGTCAGTCTTTCTTTCAAAGGTAACAACATAAACTAGTACCACCTTCAATTAGACAAATAAAACCAAAACCTTATTTAGTTAGACACATAAAACCAAAATATTGTCAATTCATTCATGGTCAAAATGCCCCACTACAGCAATAACTGCTTAATTTGTACACAACCTGTCTCACTGTGGGCACTTTTTTCAGCCTGATGAGAGTCATTGACTCTTTCTTTGAGGTCCACAGTAAGCTGCTTTGTTTCTCCATGTTGCACTTCCAAAAACATGCTGGATAGATCAGACTCATAAATGTGGAAGCAACACTATAATATTAAAATGCTTGCTTATATAATCAACATTTTGATCACAAGATGAATAAATGAATGGATTTAATAAATGGTAAACTCACTGGATTAAACTTTCACTCAAAGCGGATATTAGCTTAATAAACACATTTGATATTTTTACAGTGTTTTACGTAGTCCATAAAAACTGTATAGATAATGAAATAATATCACTGCTTGAAATATTACAGAGCAAGCAGCTTGTCCCATTGAGACATGGACTTTATGTAGATTCTTAAGGAATTTTAATGCTGGAGAAGGGATGCCAGTTTGTAGGCATTTCCTTATAAATGGATGGCCTCTCTTTCCATAAATCTCTGTCATTAGTTCCAGATAGTGTATGTGTGTGTGTTTGTGTGTGTTCAAGTAAATGATACGGGAGACATCTTGTCTAAACATGGATGGTTGCCTACTCTCCTTGTTCGCTAATTGGCTGAGTATCACTTTCCTTGTCAATTTGGGAGGTGAGCTTCATCCATACTTGTTTTCTAGCCATGTTTATTGTTTTTATTGCGTTTTCCCTTCCAGATCCAACTCACAAACTTCTTGGACTCTTCTCATTATCCAGTTCTGCCACAAAACTCTCAGTTTGAATCGTTTGTGGCTCTCGTTATGAAAGCAGTGGACAGAGTGCATCTTCCATGTCATCGTGTCAGGGTGGACACACAGATAAATTCACAACAGCACTGAAAAATGAATGCAGTTTATCGAGCGCTGATTGTTATTAAAAACCAGAATGTGTTACAGAAACTGGGAGGGAGGGGGTGCTAAAATCCAATCAATAATGTTGTGCGTCTCACATTCTCATCAGCAAAACACCATTTGAGGGAATATGTTTTGGAACAATAATGTATACCTCCTGTACCATTCCACTACTTTAGAATCAATGTGAAGGCAAATTGAAATTGCTCTGGTGGTTCAGCTCCTTAGTACCAGAGTTTGAAGTGGTTTTATACGTTAAAGTGGACAAACTGGAGTTTTTTGGTGTTCATTTGCATTTGCATACTTGTGGACTGATTGTATTTACTTTCTCTGATGATTAACTAGAGAATCAAACCCTTGAATTAAATGCCTAATATTTGAATATGAGGTTTAACAGCATAAACACCTTTGTGATGAAATGCAAAAGTGGCCTAATGAAAGATTATGAACTAGGCTAGCATTGGCATGAAAGGTCTGTCATCGTTTCTAAACTCCAGGCCCTGAATGGCCATCTGGGATGCCATCTGGAAATGGCAAAGTGTATAATGAATTTATGTTGAAGGCCTTAAAGTCACATAGTTAATGCCAACAGAAATCCAGGTCAGAAAATGTAAAATATCTGTGACTGATAGAGGCTCAGCACACAATAAAAACGGCAGACATGCCAAATGATTGAATGAATCATTTATAACATGTCAAGCTTGCGTCAGTGCTGGAGTTCAGCTGTCACACTTACCTAACATACGTTTGTACACATGACCAAAGGTAATAACGCCATACTCTATAATTTAAAATCATGTAATATTCATGGCCAGATCTGTGCAGGAAAGTTCTGGATGAATGTAACCTGAAGAAAGTGTGGGATTTAGGTGAAAGCTCTAGATACGTTTCAGGTTGTATTGGATTTAGTGAATGGTATTTGACTTTTATACGACATATTTAAACCAATACAATGTTAAATTAACCTTAGGAACCTTTTTCCAATATTTATATTTATACTGTTGAAATGCCAGATGCTGTTACCGTGTGTCAATAATGAATTTCTCAGTGGATTTATTTAAAAAAGCAAATCTTTTAGGCTGTTTAAGCAATCGTTAAGATCATTTCATGCATTCACACTATACTGTATTGCTCAAGGCATTATAAGTGTGGCTATAAGTATGTAGGGAAATGGATTACTTTATGTAAGCATTACATAATTTTAATATGCAATATTCACAACATGTTATTCTGTCAATGTCAAAAAATTAATCTCTGTGTAAAGCATTATGACTAACACACTGGAAATGTTTTAGCTGAAATTAACTTTACTAAAATTGTGCCCACAAGTGCTCACAAAAACATCTTGATTTTGCAATGTGCAACTTGTAATAACATCATACAATGAATTCTGACAGTTTAATTGAAGCTTGAGAAGACCTGTTAAATTAGAACTAAATACAACAAAACCAACTCTGTATTAGCTTTCAGTTCCTTATTGTGTCAAACAGCATTTGTTAAATTATGATTCCATGAGCCCAGAATTCATAAATCATGGGTCAGTGTGATTTTCTGTGTAAAAGCAATTGAATATGGAAGGGTGGGGGTTGGGGGGCTTTAGGGATTTGCCCCAGCCACCAACAATATGCAGCATCCAGCTGGATGATGCAAATGCAGCCAATCTCCCCTAGTCACCACACATCAGCCTTTAGGCTGTAGGTTTTAATACACTACACAAACTGAGACTGAATTTTCTTTGACACTGATAATATTACAAGCTGTGTAACTCAGTGCAATAAAGTCTAATAATACACATGGCTATTAAATGTAGTGCATTTTTTATAAATATTTGGATGCAAGTTTTTTACGAAAAAATACAAAATAATACAAAATATAAATAAATAAATAAATAAATATATTTTAAAGATCTCATAGACGTTTGTAGCCATGGTCTTCATTTAAAAATCTATAACTGATTTAGATTAATTACCCAGCAAGCCTTGTTCTCTTATGTTAACAGAACTGCTTAAATCTGAAACAAAGACCATGAGGTTTGTGTCGAGAAAACAAAGACATTACGAAAAAATTGCATTTCTATTCATTTATTCATCATTAAATGTTCACACAATGGCAAGAGCAGCTGGTGTTATTCAGTGGTAGAAAAAAAAAGAAAGTGGATAAAAATATATGAGGTTTTGTTCCAACCCTGATGAGAAGCTTCTTGCTAGCTACATTAACCTTGAAGCAGTGCGAAGGGAAACAAGCATGTTTCAGAGACATGTCTCTGATGTGACTGGTGATATTTACACTTTTAGAACACTTGTAAAAATGGTGTGAATCTTCACATGTAAATATCAGTCAGAAAAGTTGACATTGCATTTCTTCAGTGAAGGAAATATCCATAGGATGTATGCCATATTGTAGCAATGTGTATCACAGGTGAGAGACTTGACATTCCATTCATCACAGTAAAAGGCAATAAGCTCCCAGTCTCTTTGCTGAAAATGCACAAAGCTCCTGGTCACGAATGGGAAAGCGAAGATTCTAAGTGCATGTCAGATGCAGAAGATGTATATCATGTTATCATATGTCTCACAGAGGAAAAAAAAACTGAAGGTTGAGGAGGAAATGGAGCTTGAAAGTCGTGTGTATCAGTCATACGTACAGCCAGAAAGGTGCCTTTTAACTGGGAGAGAAAAAAGACATGCTACTGTCTTTACACAATGAAGAAATACAAGAGTCTGGACTGGATACGCTCACTTAAGTGATGTATAGAGCCTAAAGAGCTGAAAGAGAACACTATCACATGCCGACAAAGAAGACACCTTTGGAGCCAAAGCAGAAGCCAAGTGTGTCTTTTTATAGTTTTATGCTGCAGACTTCGGTACATTCTTTATAAAGAAGGTTCTAGGCTCTGTGTAGCTTTCGATGCAACTACATGGCGAAAATAGTGCTAAGGATATGCAAACAATATTCTTATCAATATGTTTTATATTATTAAAAGAATCAAGAGAATATTGTATAGCAATTAAGTCTAAACACAACATGGATAGTGCTTCTAATAAGTCAATTCAGGTATTTTAAGGTGCACACATTGCTAACACATGAGCCTATGGTCAACATGCTCAAAGAAAAACATGGGCTAAAGGGGCATAAAGCCTCCCAGCATTCAGCCTAGAGCTGTGTTCTCTGGAGTCATGGCAACAAGATGAGACCAGGTTTGTCAAAGAGCACCATCCTATACCTTTGGGATGAGTTGGAGTGGTGTGTGTGTGGTCTAGAACAAATCATCCAACATCGGTACTCATGCTCTCATGGTTGAATACAATCAAATCCTCACAGCTGTGTTCCAACATGTAATGTAACGTCCTGTCAGAAGAGTAGAAGCAGCTGCAAACTCCTGACTAATGCCCCTGTCTATGCTTTACTCCACTATACTGTGCTGAGGTCCTATTGTTTGCATCTGTGTTCTTTCACTGGGAGCGCAGTGTTTTATCTTTCCAGTGTTTTACTGGTGGTGAAATGCACTTTGAGATTTTCTAACGTAAATGGAAAATGCTTTATAAATAAAGATAAGCTGTCGACATCCCAGCAAGGGAATACAAAGCATGGCCTTTAGCTTTATTCCCAAGGCAGCACTGTCTTTAATATCCACACGTATGATGCTTGATGCTGTTTTGCTCCAAATAAACCTGCTTGGGCTTTAATGTTTTATTACAAACTGACAAAACGTTCTTTTCTATTAAAAACAGATTGAAAAGCCTGGGATCCCCAAACGTTTGAGGGGCAGTGTGGGTCATGTTTGCTGCTTGTTTTATGTTTGGATGGTTGTTGTATTTCGGACACCCTCCGGGCTGGACATTATGCATTCTAGATGTTTCCCGGAAAAAAACATATCAACGTCTTCTGCTTTGAATTTGAATGATGAGCTAGAGGTCCATCTTATAGAGGCCTACATTTCTGTAATCATGTATTTGCAATTCAGCTACTTTAAGGTACCCCCATTGTGGCCACAGATGTTAAAATGTGTATAATCCCAATATAATCTCAGTAGAAAGCATGACAGGAAATGGAATGCTCTGAAGCAGCCGCTCAAGATCATTTAAAAAAAGATCAGTATGCCCAAGGCCAAGCTTTAACTAGAAGGGTGTAAAACCTCTCAGCGCTGGGCTACAGGACATTGGAACTGTGTTGTCTGGAGTGACTGAGCTCCATCCAATACCACTGGGATGAGTTGGAGTGGTGTTTTCGATCCAGAACTAATTACCCAGCATCAGTACCTAACCTCATTGATGCTCTCATGGCTGCCATCTGATCCTCAGAGCAACGTTTCCACACAGAGTGTGCTGAAGTGTAGTGTACAAAGGTAGAAAGTGTTGTTGCAGCTGAAGGGTGATTAAAATATATTTCATTTCAGACAAAATGCTGCTCAAGCAGGTGTGCTTGAAAGTTTAGCCATATAGTGTATGAATAACACAGATCACACCAGCAAAAATCATCCAAGATCCCCGCTGATATAGAGGATATAGTGAACAATTGTGTCTTTGCAGTTAAGACTTCAAAGTGATTTTGTGTGACAGTCTGAGGATTATTTACTTAATGTGTGTTGTACAGAGATGTAGGCTCAGGTAGCATGTTTGATTGCCCATGTAGAGAAAAAGCTCATTAAAATCTGTCCTAATGTGAACCTCCTTAATTATGATGATATTTTAGGCTGGTATTGTTTGATGTGTGATTCAACTGTTTGTTGGTTTGACATTTTAAAAAAGTGCATCTTGTAAATCAACAAATTTGGCTGAGCTTCAGTTGTTAGGTAGTGTTTAAAAAACAAAACAAAACAAAAAACAGCCTAAAACTTTGAAACTGGACTTTCTCAAAAATAGTTATATGAAAATAAGACCGCAGTCCAAAACTAAAAATTTATTTGTGTTGCTTAACAGTGGTATGGTCTCAGAATCATGAGCTTGACCTTCACCTGGTGTGATGTGTTCTCCCTGTGTCTGTTTGGGTTTCCTCTGGATGCTCTGGAAACCTTCTGAAGCTCACAAACAGATGTTAATAGATGGATTGCCTATTCAAATGTGTCCACAGGTTTGAGTGTAAGAGTGAATGTTTGAGTGTGTGGTGCCCTGCGATGGACAAATGCTCCGTCCAATGTGTGTTCCAGCCTTGCACCCAGCGATTCCAGGTAGGCCGTGAACTGGATAAGTGTCAGGGTCGCAGTAACACAGCTCCGTGGACCGGGAGATTGTGGGTTCCAGTTCCGATCTGGCTGACTGTCTGTGAGGAGTTTGGTGTGTTCTCCCTGTGTCTGTGTGGGTTTCCTCCGGGTGACTGTCTGTGAGGAGTTTGGTGTGTTCTCCCTGTGTCTGTGTGGGTTTTCTCCGGGTGACTGTCTGTGAGGAGTTTGGTGTGTTCTCCCTGTGTCTGTGTGGGTTTCCTCCGGGTGACTGTCTGTGAGGAGTTTTGTGTGTTCTCCCTGTGTCTGTGTGGGTTTCCTCCGGGTGCTCCGGTTTCCTCCCACAGTCCAAAAAACACACATTGGTACGTGGCTTGGTGACTCAAAAGTGTCCATAAGTGTAAGTGTGTGAGTGAATGTGTCGCCCTGTGAAGGACTGGCGCCCCCTCCGGGGTGTGATCCCACTTTGCACCCAGTGAGTCCGAGGCCCTGGGCTGGATAGGTGGTTACAGAGAACGAATGAATGGGTGAATGAACAACCAACCTATGTCTGCATTGTGTTGTTTTTGTGTTGTGTTATACAAACATGTTAAAGGACTATTAATTTGTTTCCCATAATAGTAAAACCATTGTAAATCAGGTAAAATTTTAATAAATGATGCAATATTGTACCTTCTCAGAATAGTGTGGTGTTGTGGGTTTGAGTTGAAACTGGATGGTTCAATCATTTTCTACGCACTTTTATGCTGAGCTTGTCATAAATAAATCCCATGGATATATCTTCTGCGCCATCTCTCTAGAATGCCTTAATATTAGCTGCCATATTACAAATTATTTTCATCAAGTTTTCACAGTTAATTTGTGTCAAATTCCTAGGTTTTATCTTGCCACTTGCACTTGCTTGTCACATTTTGCCATTGGCAATCAATGTGTCATATTCAATAGATAAAAACACTCTCTCAAAGTGAAACATTACATGAGACAGAAATATCATTCATTGCTTTACTGTATAATGATGTAGCCAGGGTTTTGTTCATGTCAATTTGCACCTATTAGCCCCCCCACACACACCAAGAAAAAGTTTTGAGATACAACTGAAATGGAATTAACAGTTTGAAAAGTTATTCCAAACATTAAATTAAATTATAAAAAATACATTTCATACTTTCTACTGGACAGAGGAAAGTACATTTGCATGAGGGACTCTAACAAAGGGTGGGTAGGTACGGATTCTCTAATCATGGAGTGGGACAAGCACATTTTAATCACACCGGTGTAGCTCAAGAAGCAGACTGAGACAAATTTAACCATACTGGGGAATTTTACTGACCTGTCTGTTCATGCTGTATTTGGATAGAAAATCCATGAAAGCTGTGATAGTCACTCTTTGACACAGACAGAAAACTGAGGTTTGGGAAACACTGATATAAGAGAAAGGTGGGGAAAACTTGAATCAGTTTGAATGTATTTCACTACATTTTAAGATCATATTTTGAACTCTAGTGGATATTAAACTGAACTGACACTTATTTAATAATCATACATAATTAGCTGCTGAGTTATATTAACAGCCTGCCAATATCCCCATAGCTACACATCTTTTTTACAAGACTTTTCCTCCATGGCGCTCTCATTTACTGTGTGTATTGATTGTGATATTTTTCACATGATTTCTGTAAAATAGTTCACAACATGTAAAAATGGTCTGTAAATTCAAACATACCAGGGGCATTTTAGAATTACTTCTTGTACCAGGGAACACACAGAAATTAGAGGGTCACAGCTGTACACCTCTGCTTGCCAAACAGTTGTAGGGGCACAACTGTGCATCCAGTTAAAAGCCTGATAAACACTAAACAGATTATTTTGCCATGGATGAGAAATGAAGGACAAATTAACACTAAAAAAGTAAACGCTGATTAATCTTTTGTTTATGTGCACTTAATTGAACAAATAAAAACAGAAACAATATAAATCTCGTTTTTTTTACCACCCATCTGCATCTATATTTCTTCCTCTGACGTGAACAGAAATTGAACACTCTAAATGTGACGGTAATTTGCATGGTGTGTCCTGTAGGTATGCTCAGCAATCCTGGATAACATTGATTTTTTACACCCATGGTTTTAGCAGGACACAGCAAGTTAAGCTATTTGGTCAAAGACGATCTAATACAGAAACAAACACACAAGAACAACTAAAATGTATCTTATTTTGATCTAATTGCTGTAATCTCTGCACATGTTCTAAGTGCAGCTGAAGTAAAGCCTGCCATTTTATGAGGGTAATGTGTTCTGTTTGCTGAGTGTAGATGCGGTGGCAGATTGAGGGGTGTCTTCATCTTCTCCTCATCATCATCAAACCTGCAGCATCACAGTCCAGGCACATCTTCACTTCCTCCTCATTTCCTGCTCACATCGAAGTGTGCTTCTACAGTCTCCAAGGTCTAGATGAAGTGTGTGTGTGTTTGTGTGTGTGTCTGTGTGAGTGTGTGTCTGTTTTAGTGAATCAATCCCAGGAGCTGTCTAGACTGCAACCTTTATAACCAATACTAACCAGAGCCTGCAGGCACCACAGTAGCCATTCATCATTCCACATTTCCATATTTTTAATTAACGTTTGAAAATAAAATCTGTGCTGATAGGTCTGTTATGACCTTAACTGGGACACTGTCAGGTCTCTCTTTGTGTAATGATAATAAAATAATTAATTAATTAATACTTTATTTCATCTTCTGGAATGACATCATCCAGAATCATTGGGTGCAAGGTGCTCACTGGAGCACATGGAGGAAACCCACACAGACACAGGGAGAACACACCAAACTCCTCACATACAGTCACCCGGAGCGGGATTTGAACCCATGACCTCCAGGTCCCTGGAGCTGCTTCAACACTTAATGAACATGTTAATATGACAATATTGATGTCATAAGCAGTTTATGCTGCATTATTGATCAGCCACCATTTATTTGTTGAATCCATTTTTGAGAAGTGTAAAAAAAAGTCAGATCAAGAGATCAACCATATCTCACACTCAAGAACCAAGCAGTGAGTAAAGGCTAAAGATGTGCACATGAACACTGGAAATACTCTGGAGAGAGGATGAGGGGTTGGAGAAATGAGAAGGGCTAAACTTGGTGGATGGCCACCCATGCAGAGCTGTGCTATTGCTGGGAACAGCACTTATTCATTACAGTGCATTTAGCTGTGTGTGAAAACTCACTGCGGGTGTGCTAATTCATATTCCACATCTTTGGAAAAGAGAAGGGGAGCGCTTATGTTTTATGCATGCCATAAATGGAGAATTGAAAGTGGAAAATTGAAAACGTATCAAAGCTGAACATTTGTTGCTTGACTTGGCGAAGGGAAGGTCTCCCTGCTGAAAGCTGGCTGATATAAATAGCCCTTTCAAAGCCTCGTGTCCGGTAGAAGATGCTGTCTTTCTGTGGCCTACACTCTTATGGGACACCCATCCGAAGGGAAAGCAGAATTGCTGTAATAAATATACTCTATTTAAGCTTTAACTATTTATAACCTGAAATATGGTCAGACTGAATGTGCAATGTCTCCTGTAGATCATCGGCTAATGTGATAACTATCTGGAAAATCTCATTTTGCATATAGTTTGAGTCAACTTTAGGATTAAGTTTAGGCTTTGGGTTCATTTCATACTGTCATTTAGTTCAATTTGTTTTATTGAAAAAATATGCAGCACTGCACTCAGCTTCAGCAGGAGGACAAAAACAGTACTCAGCCTTTGGGGATCCCTGTGCATTCAACCAATCCTACATTGTGGTCTACTCAGATTAAAGTGCTACTTGAAAGCATTAAAACTACTTTAGTGGAGGTAGCCTGAGCACAAATCTGAAGTTTTTCCAAGTTCACCAAATCAAAATGCTATAAAATAAGTTTTCCCAGTGTTTTTTTTTTCCTCATTATGGATACATTAATTGTAAAAAATATAATAGAGAATCCAAATTGGGTGACACTGTGGTGCAACGGGTAGCGTCCAATCCCCATCAAACCTCACTGTGTTCTCCCTGTGTCTGCATGGGTTGCCTGCAAAAAAAAAAAAAAAAAGTTATGAAGCCCTTACTAAGGAAAAGGAAATGGACTGAAGAGAAGAACATTTCCAGAACAGTGGCCTGACAGCACATATAAATGTGCCTGGTTCTCAGGTGGTGAGCTGCTGCATGTGATTGAACCCAGCCCCAACCCCATTGTCTGAATCAATGAGAAAAAGATGAGAAAAGAAGTGGTAAACTGCAGCTGTGGCGAATTATCAGCCTCTCGCTGTGAGGGTGCTCAAAGTAAGTGATATTCCACGTCTGTAAACATTCGCATGACTGAGCTGATGATGAATCTATACATGCTCAGCTGCATGTGCACAGCTTGCTGATTGTTAATAGATTCTCAGAAAGCAAATGTTAACATACAGGCTAACAGAGTGGTGAGACTTTATTCATTTATTTATTACTAGTAGATTAAATGATGATAAACAAATGACCAGCTGTAACATTAAAGCTGCCCTTTTGTTTCGATATTCATTGTCTTTTTTATCAGATCCATTAACTGCAGAGGAGCACTTTGTAGCTATAGTTATAGAAAATAGTCCATCTGTTGAACTGCATGCTTTATTGACCCTTTGCACACAATTCTTCAATAGTCTGGACCCCTATAGGACCATCACAGAGCAGGTAGGATTTGTGTGGTCATTTAAAAAATAATTAACAGATAGCTACTTAGTAGGTGGCATATATTTACTGCTCAAAACCTCAGCAATAACCCTCAGTACTGGACCTAATTCATCAAATGGCTAATTCTCTTCTTAAATAGCAGATGGTCTGTACCTCTGGGTCAGAGCTCTGTAGTGCTTGGTATTTGTGAATGCCCCAGAGCTGTGGTTTTTAATCCCCTGTTCTGCACAGATTTTTTTTTCTTGTTTTTCTGACTCAGGAACACCTAATTTGATTCGCCAGGTAATTATCAAACCCTCCATGAGCTGCAAAAGCAAGAAAAAGCTCAAAAATATTCAGCGCATAGCACACGAGGAATGAGATTAAGAGCTACGACTAGAAATAGCTCGACTAAACATGCTAACATACCCAGCTGCCAATTAGCATAACTTCATCTACATAACACTAATAGGCTTCTGTTAATGACAGGTTAATGCCAGTTATAACAAAAGCCAGGTGTGATTCTACATGAATTATTAAATTTTATTTCCTCTAATAGACTCTGTGAACTTCAGGTTCTACACTTACATCTCACACCTTATTTGGGTTTATAAGTAGAACGTGACTTGGTTTTGAGGATACGGGGATCCTGAGAGTCAAAACACATCAGCGTTTAGGAGTGTGGAGAATGTGAGAGCACAAAAACAAAATAAAATTATTAATGCGTTAATATAGTATTCACCTCAATAAACCATGACTTTGATGTTCATTATTAGGTGTCTCTCACCTTTCCTCTGATTACAGGTTTATGTATCTTCAGAAATCTTGCTTATCATTTTTCCAAGAAACACCTGTAGGCATATTTTTCCACACCTCCAAAGTTCAGATTTAGAATTCGATCCAAGTGCTCCCTAAAAAATGTAGTAATTTTGAGATCTGGGCTCTGGGATGGCCTGGTATCAAGTTTAATTTGTACATATTGCACCTAATGACCATTCCAAATATTATCAGCAGGGGCGTTTCTAGACTGCTTGTTGTGCTTGGGCCACCACAGTGTTTAGAGGGGCACAGCTGTACCCTGGTGCTTGCCAAACAGTCATAGGGACACAGCTGTGCATCTAGTAAAAGGTCTGTTCAACCAAAGATAAATTAAGTTATTAAACCCAAAGTAGATGTTACTCTGCTATGGATGGGAAATGAAGGATAAATAAACACTAAATAAATGTTCATTAAGTGCATTAATTATTTATTTACATTTTCTTGAACAAATAAAAACAGAAATGGTATAAATCTCAGTTTTGTATCATTTGCCAATACTGCATTCACATTTCCACTGACATACAAACGAAATACACTTACATTTTGAAAGAACTGGGTAATTTGTCACCTTGAGCAAGTCATAAATGTATTCATTCATTCATTGTATTCATTCACTCTGTAACCACATATTCAGTTCAGGGTTGCGGTGGGTCTGGAGCCTACCTGGAATCACTGGGCACAAGGCAGGAATACACTCTGGAGGGGGAGCCAGTCCTTCACAGGGCAACACACACACTTGGACACTTTTGAGTCTCTAGTCCACCTAGCAAACGTGTTTATGGACTGTGGGAGGAAACTGGATCACCCGGAGGAAACCCACGCGGACACAGGGAGAACACACCAAACTCTTAACAGACAGTCACCCGGAGCGGGACTTGAACCCACAACCTCCATGTCCCTGGAGCTGTGTGACTGCGACACTACCTGCTGCACCACCATGTGAGTCCTTACCAACAGTCTTTAAAATTAACAATTTTACAATAACAATGCAATAACAATAACAATTAACGGTTAATATCGGCATTTAAAATGTAGGAAAACATAATAAACGTAAGATTGTAAGGAGAAGGTCTGTGAGGTGCAGAATTCATGTTGAACAGGAGTTCACCTTTAACTTGTAATTAAAGTACTGCTGTGATAGGAGGAAGCCAGTCATGTGATCTGCTCCTCTCTTAGTGTTCACAGGGAGGGAGACAGTGGAGAGAAGCATTTCAACTCAGTTGTTTGACTACAGTGTGCCACTGGTAGGAGCGTTAAACATATTATTTTTGCTTACATAGCAGCTTGAGCATTATCTGTAGACATATGCTTGTCAGTGAAACTATGGTGTTATTTCTTTAGGTAATCAGTGGGGTCAATCATAGGACTAATTTAAGGTTTGGGGCAGGGGTTGGGAGAGAAACCTCAGGTAACTTGACAGGTGGTGTTAACATGCTCATAACATTATGCTATATGTGGGCAGGGAATGCCAGCCTGCTTTAGTGGTGTAGTATGTTTTTTTTGGCAGGTTATACTGTTAAAGGTTCACTATAGCCAACATATATAACCATGAGCACAATTACTTTGTCTTTTGAATGGTTGATTTACTTATAAATATTAAAGAATATCCAATAGAATATGCAAAAACATAAAGTACTCTGGCTCTGACAGACAGCGTTAGCTGCTCAAGCTTTTGGTAAGACACTGGGGCATTGTGGGAAATGAAGTTCCTGTAGTGAATTTGCATAGTGTACTGTAGTTCTGCTCAGAAATCCAAGATGAAAATGTATTTTTTTTTAACTGCCATGATATCCGTCAGGGCGCAGCAGGTAGTGTCGCAGTCACACAGCTCCAGGGGCCTGGAGGTTGTGGGTTCGATTCCCGCTCCGGGTGGCTGTCTGTGAGGAGTTGGTGTGTTCTCCCCGTGTCCGCGTGGGTTTCCTCCGGGTGCTCCGGTTTCCTCCCACAGTCCAAAAACACACGTTGCAGGTGGATTGGCGACTCGAAAGTGTCCGTAGGTGTGAGTGAATGTGTGTGTGTCTGTGTTGCCCTGTGAAGGACTGGCGTCCCCTCGAGGGTGTATTCCCGCCTTGCGCCCGATGATTCCAGGTAGGCTCTGGACCCCCCGCGACCCTAAAATTGGATAAGCGGTTACAGATAATGGATGGATGGATGGATATCCGTCAGGTGCAGCAACATTGTAATGGGGGTATGAGCCACAGTAAATTGGGTCCAGTGATGCCTTCCCAATGGGAAAAAAACATCCTTAACTATAAACCCAACCCTACATAAAACCATGACCCTCATCCTAAACCTAACACTAAGCCTAACCCTTATCCCTTAACACTATAAGGATCTTCTTTTTCAGCAGGGCTCAAAACCCTCACCACAGCTTCCAGTGTTTTGTCTTAAATCTCTTTCAAGTAAATAAGACAGTTTGAGTGCATTCAGCAAAACTTTGCACCAGTAGACAGGAGCTTGGTAATCATAAAATAACTAATCTGTCTGTATACAATGTACCAGCGTTATTCATATCTTTGGTGCTGATGTACATTGTAAATGTGCTAATGTTCCGAGATCTTTTTGCTCACGTGATTGTTCGTTTTCCCTCACTTTTAATATGTTTTCTTGCCAGCAGCTTAGAAAACTCACCAGGTTTAATACGACATTCACCTTTTTTATTACAAGTGGATTTTACCATGTCTAATATTCTCAAAAATATCTTCTGAATAATTAGACCTTGATAACACTTCTGGAAATTAAAGAAATGAAGAGTGATATCAGACCCTGCAGGTTACTGTGGGTCATGTTTTAAGCCCAACCTAATCAGCTTCAGATAAATGTGCCTTTTGGCTTTACTGTTTTATTATATTATATTTCTGATGTGATGCCAGGTCTTGATAGAGTCCTGTATTTTTTATTTTTATTTTTTATCTTAATGGCTTTTTGTAATTTGTTTTTGGGAAGAACCCTTTTCACTAGGGGACCCCTTAAGACCATATTTCAAACACTGAGTAATCTAATCAATTTCAGGCAAAGTAACAATATGCTTCAACCATCATTTATTTATTGTCTGAAACCGCTTATTCAGGGTCACAGTGTGTCCAGAGCCTACCCGGAATCACTGGGTGCAAGGCAGAAAAACACCCTGGAGGGAGCACCAGTCCTTCACAGGGCAACACACACTCACACCTATGGACACTTTTGAGTCACCAATCCACCTACCAACATGTGTTTTTGGACTGTGGGAGGAAACCCACGCAGACTCTGGGAGAATACACCAAAGTCCTCACAGACAGTCACCCGGCGCAGGACTCAAACCCACACCCAGGTCCCTGGAGCTGTGTGACTGCAACACTACTGCGCCACCGTGCCGCCCAAAATATATATTTATTTCAATTTTCAACATTCTTCTTTTCTCTAAATGGAAGTAGTAATATTCTGGGGTGATCACATTCTGGGGTGTCTTTGTGTATTATGCTGATGCTAATTCTCCCAGAATACCTGAAATAACATTTTTCTGAGGCATATTAGAAATATTACATGTATTGTAAAAAATATTTGTGCTGCAGAATGGATGGAGATATCGTTCATTCTTCAACTCGTAAACCCTTCTCACATGATGCCAGTTTTTGCCTGGAGGAATGTAAATGTTTCAGGGTCTAAATCTTGATAAACGTGAGTGTCCATGCTAATAAGGTCACTCCAGTGTGATTATTAAGCTGGGAAATCTGGTCTAGTGCTGAAAATCCCAAGAATGCGATAATGAAAATGTAATGAGACGGGTTCTTATAGGGCATGGCCACTTAATCATGCGTATGTGTACTCCTGCACACATGGAGATGAATTAGCGGTCATTTCACACCAGCGTGAACACACTAACACTCACACACACACACACACACAAATTCAGGACCAGAATATATTGTCTAGAATGGTGAGGTCACTCAGTCTATAAATCTGTATATTTGTTTGTCAGTCAATCAGTTAGTTAGTCAGTCGATCAGTCATTTGACAACTCAATCAATCAATCAGTCAATGAGCTGGATGTCTTCTGTTTCCTTTGTTCCTCACAGTTTTCTTGAAATAAAATCATGGGAGAAAAGTTACACAAAAATGATAATATACCAATATAGCACACACTAGCTTGAACCCTCTTCTATATATCTATCTAAATGTCTATTTAGTAGAAATAATATGTGATCAAACATCTATTAACACTGATGGATGAATGATATAGACAGGTAAATGATCAAAGACCAACAATCATCTGCTGCTACTCGCTGTTGACATAAGAGAATCTGTGCAAAGGCAGCTAATGTTCTGAGGAAGGACCACTTTCTTATCCCCTAATTGATATTAATGTAAGATGGTTTTATGCCAAGTCATTATTGGTCCATTAATCATAAAGTTTTAGCACGTGGTAAAGAGCAGCTGCTGCTTTCACAGTTTTAGGGTTTTGATATGAATCCAATGAATTACAGAAGATTTTGGGCTCTAATACTCAGAGATCACAAGTTCAATCACTGGCAGTGCTAAGAAATCATCTCTCTCTCTCTCTCTCTCTCTGCCTACCTTTTATTACTATCTTTATCCCTCTTTCCTCCCTCTATGAACTACTCAGAACTGTTCTGAACTATTTCTCTGGGTGGGTAAGATGTTACGTACTGTAATATAGCAGAACTGGGCAGTTAGTATTCTTCTTCAAGTGTGTTGCAGGTTGAAGCAGAAGGTGTAGAAAAAGCTGTAGTATTGGCTTTCCATCTTCACACAGCACTGTGTGGTAAATCTGTTGCCAACCAGAAAAAAACTGGCCTGAAAATTAGACAAAGAAACACCCTCCCTCTCCAAAAAAACAAAACAAAACACGGTATTTGGTATTTTTCAGAATGCCATAAACTTCTCCAAACAACTAAGGAATGAGGCTTAGACACAGGCCTCACATTGGAACACTGTTCCTCTGCAGCAGACATCATTCAGAAATACTGTTATATTTGCTATGAATGAAGGAGATTTCCAGCCGGAGCTGAATGTCTCCAGCTTCTAGTTTCGTCTCTTTGAGGTCTCCGTGCTAATCGTGTGTGTGAGTTGTCCCGCTGAGTCATAATGAGCGAGCGGCTGGTGGCTGTCCCCTCCAGCGTCTCAGTCAGGGGAACACTTTTCACAAAAAAAAAAAAACAAAAAACCTCTGAATTTGAGGAATCCTGCTGTACTTCCTTTAGCTCAGCTTTTTCAGACTAGCTCCAATTCTAGGATCAGAGTCTTAGGACTTTGTTTACAAATCTGAATATGATTTCAAATACATATTCATGAATGCTGAATGTCCAGAGAATGTATTATTCAGCAAGCAACACTTAGGAGGTGAAAAGCATTCTGTATTTTGATATGAAGAATTTCTCACTTGTGACTCAGGATTGCTGCATTTCCTGTTAGAGCAGGTTCTAAACATCCCCATGACATTTATGTTTATTTGTTCAAAGCAAGATTTCCAAAAATGTGTGCAGATATGATGAAACGGACTGGTCCAGATGTTCATAGTATTTCTATGTTAGCAGAAAAGTGAACTTCTACTGATGTTTTTATACTGTTTAGTGCTCATTACCAAACACACCAGTACATGCTGTAAAAGTTCTTTACTATTCCATTGTACCTCAAAAAATGATGTAGTTACATGCAAATGCTAAGTTGAGCTCTTCAAAGTTTCAGTTCCACCTTAAACGCGGTCACAATATTCACACATTCACACTAACCCCAGCATATTTGATGTTTTCATTGCACCTTAAACAGTGAAGCAGTTACAGGTGCCTTTATATATTGTTTTTTAGATAAATATTGTTTGTTTACACCTCATATTGCCCTGTATATGGCTGTTTATTCTTAAGCCAAACATGGAGGGGGAATGCTAGTGGAGAAGCAGGTGTAACTGTCAAAAAATGGTCACATTTTGGCTCACAGAGTTCAGGTAGGAGGGCCCCTTAACCAAATTTGGCTTAGGGCCCCTGAAAAAGTCTGGACTGGTTCTGGTTTAGAGTTAAGTTTGTGGTTAATATTTGAGTTAGGATTAGGATTTGGTTTTCCATTGGGGTTCTGATGAGCTAAACACTGTTAACATTTAATTATGCCAACCACTTCACACAGTCACTGTGGACTCACCTGACACTACAGCTTTCCACTGCTCGCTGGTCGATGCTAATGCTGCTGAAGCTGAATCACTTCTTATTGCTGATGGCTGTGGTTCTCTCCTCTTGAAACAAATTGTTATATCCATGGTTACCTAGCTACCTACTAGCAAGCTTGCTCATTGAGATGAAAGACTGAATGACACAATACAAATGTGCCATTTTGACAGGACAGATCCACAGATAGCGATATTTCCCCAGAACTTTTGGGGCAATGGTTGTGCCATTATAGTCAGAGATAGTGAGGGGACAACAAGTCACATTTAAAATTTCATTCTCTGAAGTAGAATCAGGGCTTTTAAATAAAAACATATCCTTAAGCTCAGTGGCGATTGCTCTAAGACTGCAAGGGAAGCTCAGCTTCCCCTAAAATGTCAAAAAATAAGTGATCAAATATATACTGTTGTGTGTACATGTCATTGAATAAATATGCACTCCAACGCGCTCAACTTTTGTTCAGAATCAGCTTCTTATCACTGGTAAAGACGCAGCTTTCCTCTCAATCATTCCCACAGGTTCACAGTGATTTAAACAGTGAGGACGCAGAGCGTCCACAGAGTTCAATGGAGAAGCAGCGAAGTGCAGCGAAACGAGACGAGTCATTGGATAAATGCTGGGCTTTGTCCCGCCCCTCGGACGCGTCTCTGGGGGTCTATGGGGCAGTGGGCTGGCCTCGGCTGGCCCGGAGGCTCAGCTTCTGCATGATGATTGGATGATCTGTCTGAGGCTGAAATCCTTTTTGATTGACAGCGAAATGAGCAAATCCGCGATCCTTTGGTGTAAAGATCCATGGGAGCACAGGCGGACACACTTCACATGGGCCAAGGCCGTTTAAGCAGCCTAGCTCTGCTGGCCATTGAGAGGACACTAGTCAAGTCCCTGGAAAAGACGCATTGTTGGTACGACAGGGGCACAGATCATTTTCTTAAAAAGGAACGGAGGGTAGAATTTACGTATAAATAAACCGACACATTTTATGATGTAGGCCGAAATTGAGCTTCCTCTCCTTAAAAGACCAGCATCCGCCACTGCTTAAGCTACTGCCCATTCTGCCGTACAGACAGTGACCCATGGTGGGGATTTAACTCACAACCCATGGACCCAGGAGCTGTGTTACAGGGACACTGCCAGCAAATTCTAGCTCGGATGGTCACTTTAAATTCCAGCTACCAGCCCTGTGTTGAGTTCCAGTGGCATTGCGTTAGTAGTTGTGGGAAAAATATCCACGACAGCGTCACATGTTAAGCCTTCACTCTCTCTGCTTGGCATTGAAGGGTGATTGATGAATAAAGAGGAGAGCTAAGTCATATCTCATGCTTGATTCTGAAATGGGACCGTGTGGAACAACAGCACATCAGCCTTAGAGCACCATGCCCAGTGCCAAAAGTGGCTAAAGGGTTGTAATCTCCTTCTCTAGCATTGGGCTGAGATGTAGAAATGTGTTTTCCTGAGTAATGGTGCTCCATCTGATACCACTGGGATGAGCTGGAGTGGTCAGTGCTTTGCTGGGCAGATGGTACAACCCCTTTGTCCACAGTGGGAGGAGCTGGACTGACTCAGGGTTTGTCTTTACAGTGTGCGTCAATAAAGACCTGAGATGTCCAAAGGAGCTTCACCTCAGACATGTTACAGCTCAATAAACATATAAGATTGTAGATACTTTGCTTTGGAATGATTTATTTATGCTTCTGTGTGTGTGTGTGCATAAATTTGTTTTCAGCAGCGATCACAGTTGAGTCAAATGGGTCTTTTGCTTCATCTTGAAACCCTCCTTCTTCCCATTCTCATCTGCTAGCTCCTTCTTTCTTGTTTATTCCTAGCACCCAGTTGTTCCTTTTTCTCTCTTTCTTCTTCTGTCCTAATACTATCCCTCTCCTCCTCTGTCATTCCTACAAGAAACAATGAAGATTAACTGCACCCACTGTAACACTGCTTTCTGGATGACATACTTCAACGGGATTTGAACCCATGATCTCCTCATGATCTCCCCCTGAACAGTATCCTAGAGTTTCACTGCTCTAGGTCTGTTGTCTGTTGCTTATGATTGATCTCACTCACCCGCAGCTTCCTCCACCACGTCTTCCTCCCTTTTCTTAATGTAGAGGGTCACTGCCTCATTCTTAAGTTCCCTCACTCTCAGCCAAATCTCATCCATCCTCATTAGAACCTCACCTTTAACATCAATAAACACAGTCAGATTTCCAGCCACTTTTGATTCCACATATATTCCTGTTGTTTCCATCACTCACCGATAAATTCCTTAGGATAGCCCATCTTCTCATTCCCCTCCATTTGGGAGACATGTTCTGAAAGAAGCAGCAGGTGTTCAGCTACATAACATGCCCAAAAGTGTGTGGACACACTTTCAAATGACAGAATTGAACTACTTTAGTAAATACTAATTATAGACACTGACACCCAGCTTAATATAACCATTAGAAACAAGAATGAAATGAATGCAGATGCTCTGGAACAGCTGCACAAGAGCACTATAAAATATGAATGCATGAAATCATTCACAATGACAAATGCTGTTTTGATGATACTAATGATGCTAACCGTTTCGGTTACTCACCATGAGCTTCGCTGTTGGGGCTTGGTTCATTGATTAGGTTCTCCAGCAGATCCATAATCGTTCCATCCTCGTCCGTCACCCTCATCAAGTTTGTCATTGTTTCAACTGTTTAATATGAATAAATACCCTCAGTCTTACAGCTGGGTCATTACCACAGTTCATGGTTGACTGATATATTGATACTGAAACCTCGAATATTGACCTGAAATATCATCTTTTAAAATGACTAAGGTTTTACCAGATTTGGTTTTAACTGATCTGCTTAGTTACATTCTAGTAACCACTTGGGATAACACAGCCACTGCCTCTCTACACCCTCCACTCCATCTAAAACCCCACAGACTATGAACCACATAAACTTTAGCCTGTACTAGTCTCTCCATCCTATCATTTAACGTAGCAAAATAACATGTAATAATTTACTCACTCAGAGGTTGGTCTCTCATTGGCCGGAGCTGTTGAAGCAGAATCTCCAGTAGATCACAGATTGCCAACCTCTGAGCATCGTTGTTCCCTGGATATTATGATAATCATGTTCATTAATACAGATTAAGCCAGTTATTAAACAGAATTTGCACATTTACATGAACATTACGGAACATCTCTTTCTTACCAATAGGTCTGCCCATACTCTCCGCTATGAACGTCTTCGTGCACAAGCCATGAAGGTCCCTCAGTGCATCTGCTGCCATCATCAGCATCATCACTGTTGCTGTGTTCTTTGTCGATTCCTCTGTTTAATACACATATGAGGTGCCTTGCCATTAACTGTCATTTACAAACATTATCATTACTATTTTTAATAAATTAACAACTGTATAGCAGCACATTATTAACCATGTTGAATGGTTTTCCAATATTCAACACCTGGGATATCTTAACAACCACATAGCAACATCACAACAAACAAAGTTTATTGATATTCCCTTTTTAGTTCAGAATTACACAGCATGGTTATCCTAGCCATTAATAAAAATATTAATTAACTACATTCAATATTCAGTTTCTGCCACAAGACAATGTGTATAATGAATTATTTATGAACTCTTGTAAATTGGTCAGTAACTACTGAATATTCAGTGATCTGTGATTCTGCATATGCTGTAAATAATAGTCTTATTATTTTTTTTATTATTGTTTTACTTACTCAGAATCTTGGGCTTTCCCAGATTCTCCATCTTGGAGACTTAATGTAGTTCTCCCTCTTTTTATTAGCCTTTTCTCACTCTTACTTCACTTTCTTCTCTCAGTGTTTACTCTTCCGCACTCTAACTCACTCTGACCTCAATCAGCAGAGGAACACACTCTTAACTCCCCTTTCACCTTTGTGACATCACATTGTGTTCCCTTTGAGCTTTATGACATAAGAGCATATGGACCAATAAAACTCCAGTGGAACACTGGGGTCCTCAACATTCTGCAGCAGGTGTCATGCCCAAATAAGGAAATCCCTGCTCTGTGATTGGAATGGAAGATGGGGAAATAAAGTAGCCCTGAATCAGATCTGTTTTATAAGTTCAGACATGTTTCTCCTGATGTTCCTGGATCCTCCGGTCTACCAGGTCATTAAAGAGCTAAAATATAATAATGTGGCCAAATTCACACACTCCCTCAGTCACTCACACACTCACACCTGTGCACAATTTCAGACATTTAGGATTAGGTTTAGGACAAATATTAATTCGTAAATCATTTTTATTGCTGGTTATGCATCACGAAATAATCTTTATATCACAGAAAGGTGAACTTCATTTTGTACACATTTGTGTGAATCCTGAGACTCATCTTTATGTGAAATAAGTACAAATTCAATTTGTGGCCAGCCTGGAGTACAAGAGAATATATTTAATTAAAATCCTGGAGCTGTAGAAATGCAGGACTGTCCATGTGCCTATACTTTCCAGCTTAAAATGTCCATTTAATAAAAAAAAAATAGCTGAATTATTCTGAATCACCCTGAATGAACATGTTTGATGTGCATAAGCACACAATAAAACTGTGGATTAAAAGAACATCATTAAACAAGGCCACAGTGCTGTTTAACCCAGCAGTGTTCAATCCCAACAGACTGAACCAATTTATGTTTACCTGCTGGGATTAGTGGACATCCAACCTCATCACACACCTGTTTAAACAGAGAGCGAGAGAGCGAGAGAGAGAGGCGCTGTTTACTGATAAGATAAGCCTGTTTGTTTGTAAAGATAAAAACCTGGATGCTGTATATATTACACAGTTTAAAGAGTGACACTGCGCTATGATAACACATGGAAAATCTGTCACATATATATAGTTTTACATAAAACAAGACTTTTACTATGGCCTTGTACATCTTGTACAACTGCCCTCAGACACTAAAACCACAAAACTTTCAAATCTAACTAACAATGATATTCAGCAGATTGATCGCAGCCCGTGGAACTTAATCCATATTTAATTCTTTCAACATATTGATGTTTCTGCTGCTGATTTTTTTTTAAAGACATCAGCTATTAAAAAGTTTAGTTTAATTTAGCAAGATTAGTAGGCCATTTCTAGAACATCATGTACCACAATGTGTGTGATTAGTTGCAAACTGAGAAACACAGGAACAGTGATGACTCATCCCGGTGGTTAGTGTGGTGTAATTTGCTATATACTACATGTGAGATTGTGGTCACACACACCACACTGTATTGAAATGAGTCTCTGGGCAAAACTAACAGCACGCCAATCATCTACATCTGTAGCATAATTAGTTTTAATTCATTCAATCCAATGTTGCCAGGCTGAAGTGGCCAAACTCACCAACCAAGAAGGTTCCAGATGTTTTCAGAACTCCACTCAAGAAACTTTAGGGCTCTCTAACCTCAGCTAGGTCAGTGTTTCTTATGATACCTGAATACAGGAGTGACATGGCAAAAGTGGCTCCCATCGAAGAGCTGAAGGGCAGAGTTATGTGGAAATGACCAGGCCACCCCTGGCAGGAGGATGCTGGAGGCAGAAATAAATTGGCCCTTAGGTGTTTATTTTCTTGTGAAAAACATAAATCAAACTCAACATGCTTTGGCAAAGTACAACACAATATAATCACACAAGTCTCTCTCTCTCTCTCTCTCTCTCTCTCTCTCTCTCTCTCTCTCTCTCTCTCTCTCTCTCTCTCTCTCTCTCTCTCTCTCTCTCTCTCTCTCTCTCCTGATATCTGCCAGGTCTCACTAGGTGTTTCTCTTTGGCATTGACCAAAGAGTGAGGGGAGTCATGTGGCCAGTGCCCCCACCTTGGTCCATGCAACTCTGGGCTTCGCTCCGAGCCTCGCCTACAGGGTCAAAACTCTTGCTGTTTTCCCATCTCCTTTCCTCATCAGGGAGGTGGGGCATGGCCAGCAGCATTGCTTTAACAAGCTCCTAGTCCTTTGGGGGCTCAGGACAGGAACCAAAAATACATCTGTGTCCATGCCGCATTTGAAGCAAGATAGAAAGTCAAATCTTATGACGAGACCAGTGTGAATATGTGTCACAGCAGTGGGGATATGATTCAAAGAAAGTTTGTAAACTACTACAGTTTTTTCTTTTAATTAAATGTAATCCATACTGATGGAAAACACGTCCACATTTGCACAAGATACATCACAGAGAGAAAAGAGAGTAAAGAGAATGTAGCCTTTGTGCCCCCCCCCCCCCACAGTGTGTTCATACACAGGGGTATCCTCTTGTGTTTGATGAGGTTTAACTTAAATATTTAAAAAGAACCAAACTCCTCAGCATACGGTGGTTGTGGAGAGTAACACACAGCAGCTTGTCAACATGAATGTGAAAGCTTCTTACTGTTTAAAAATGCAGTGAGAAAACTGTGGTGCTTTGTAATTTGCGTGTTTATATATATATTTATGTGTGTGTGTGTGTGTGTGTGTGTGTGTAGCTGCTGTCTTGCGGAGAGGTCTGTAACTGAAACACATCATCACCCAAACTGTGACAGAGTCACACAATGATTAGCTTTAGATCTTTGCTGCATTTACACCACATCTGCTCCAAAACAAAACAAGAAGCGAGTGTGAAGATCAGTAGTCTACTGGCAGCCTATACTCGACACTTATAGCTTTGAAGACACTGAACTAAAAATCTTGCAAATACACTATATATATTATAAAGTTTGTAGATATTATCTTAATGTGTTCATCTACTTTATATGAATACTGCAAATATGAATATATTGCAATAGTATATCCACAACTTACAATGTATAATCTCCATAGAAAAGCATTGTGCTCTAGAGCAGCTGCACGTGATTCTAAGTTAACACCCAATGAGAGACATAATTCATGTCACGTGAACTAATTCCGCAATGACAGTGATTTGTTGCATTATTTTTTTTTGTTCAATAATAAGTTGCAATTTTGTCTGAATTGCAATGTTTAATGTATATTCCAGTGTAGTTTAAAAGCCAAGGAAATATGTGTGCTGTACTAGGAAGGGCTTGAATATATTCCCATCTACAGTGGGGGGGTGGCACTGCAGAAAAATATTTTGGCACCACTGGGCTACAGACATTATACAGCCCTCAGCAGTGGGCTGTGGAGCAGTGGAAATTTTAGAGCAGTGGTTTTTCAAACTTTGAAGACCAAGTAGCACCCATTATCAAACCAAATCCTCCAAGAGCTACATATGTTTTGTTTTTTTTTACCACAGAAACATGTCTTCCCCTGGTTCTTCTTCTGTGTCGGGGGCATAAGGTACAATCTTGCTTGAATTTTTGCATGTTTTTGTTGCATTTTATTTACTTGAAATGCATGCTTAACATAAAATTACCTAAAATAATTACTAAAAATGATAGAGAGAATACAAATAACCTAAAATTAATGTTTTAAATACTGTTATATTTACATGAGAACATATAAAGTTTATGGGCAATACGTTTTTGAAAGAAGTAAAAAACGAGAAGAGGTCAATTTAAAAGGAATTAAGTGCTTTATTAGGGTACTGATGAAAACAGTGCGGTGGGGGTTTGGGGCAGGTGCTCACAGCGGCTCTCTGCACTCGTAGCAGTAGGTGAAGGAGGGCTGGCCTTTGCTTACGTCCAGTAAGCAAATGAAACTGGGTTTTCTTTACACTGATTTATAAATAAAATCATTCCCTCCCTGAAAAAAAAAAGTCCTAACCCCCTGCTGTTCCCTTACAGATGTAATCAACTACAGTGGATGCGTGGCATGTTGTATTTTTCTACAACACAAAATAATTTCATTGGGGCATAATTATGAAAACATTATGTGAAACATTATGTAATATACACATACAAACTTTTCAGTTAAAAATAAATTCCTTAATTAAATAGTACATTTTTTGAGGTCATTTGTCTTACCACCTTTTGCTGCTTCACGTACCACTAGTGGTACACATACCACAGTTTGAGAACCACTGCTCTAGAGTGATGGAGCTCCATCCAGTAAGTCTGGTGTGATTTGAAGTGGTGGTGATTTTAGATTAAACCACATGCAGCATGTCAAACTGTAGACAAAGGGTTGAATAATCTTATGATGTTCTTACTAATTTCGTAATGAGAAAGAATTGATATTTTAATGAGGTTTCTGGTATTTATGCTTGCTCAGAGATCATTTTTTTTGCACTGAACTCTCTCTCTTTCTCTCTCTTTTCTGGTCTCAAAGCTCTGTTTCAAACTGGGGGCCGTTTCGTTGAAGTGGCTCTGGAAGCCTGAGGCAGACCCAGTGTGACACCTTTAGAATCTTCTCTCCGTTTTTCCTCACTTCCTTCAAACACTCTCAGACAGACACTTGGTGCAATACGCTGGAGAATTGCCACGCCCACACACAAACACACACATACATACATACACACACACACACACGCACACAAACACACACACACTGACGCACATGGATTTTGCTGCTGTGCAACTTCAGGCAAAAAGCAACAGATTAGCTTCTGTTGTTCTGTCTACCTGCTCTCTGTATTTCTCTCTCTCTCTCTCCCTCTCTCTCTCTCTCTCTCTCTCTCTCTCTCCCTCTCTCTCTCTCTATTCCTCTCATGTGACTCTGTTTCATGTTCACCTCTGATTGGATGTGTGCAATTTGTTTCATCTGGCTCTCTGCTACTTTGCTAGAACTTTCCTTTTATCCCCCTCTTTGTTTTCTTTCTCCAGGCAATGTGTGGGACTTGTTAGCTTGTTAGCATAAACCTCAGTAATCTGAAGTATTCTGGTTCTTGCCTTTTGCGCCTGATCCTCCCAGGCCAATTTGCCAAACTAACAGTCGATCACTCTTCCAATGCCATGCTGTCTGCACTTTGCCGATTTACATTGCTCGCACAGCAGACTTTTGCTTTTTTCACTGTGTCTCAGTAGTGAACTGCATTTCTCCTTGTGGCCGACATTGGCATCTGCAAACCTTAATCAGCATTTAAACCAAAATAAAACCTCATAAATATGCATGGCTGTAGTTAGCTGCTAAAAGTGGATCAGACACAGTGCTGCTGGGGTTTTTAAACACCGTGTCCACTCACGGCCCACATTATTAGACACACTTCCTTTGTTGGTGCACCTTGCAAATGCAAAGTCACCTAGTCCTTCATCAGTGGTCACATGGTGATGCCCACAAGACCCTGTTGGTTGGAAAGTCTTTGTAGGTTGACACTAAAAACTGTAGAAAACATGAACAGCACAATGCCTCTCAGAAGTAAAGCCGGCACAGGTCTAGTGCATCTGCTGGTGGGTGTCAGTATGAAGTAGCTCCGCCTACTCCCATGTTTTCTATGCAAAGCAACCCATTTTCAATCTCATTTATCTCCTCTAAACTGTCTTCCCATCTCCAGTGTCTAATTCCAACAGTTTGTTTTCCTTGTGCTAATATTGGCACGGTTTTTATTTTCCCCCAGGAATCAATTTAATACATTATTCTGCTATATAACAGAAGGCAGGTTTACACTTAGGAATGAAGTACTTGACAGCTTTGGCTGCTCTGAGACCATCTGCAGGACCCACCCCCTTCTCACAGACCTGCTCATTACATATTGGAGCTGTCAGGCAACAAGCTAGTTAATCATACAGTTATTTATCGTTTCTTTTCACTGTTGAATTTAGAGTTTTTCATGTTGTGATCTGCTGTGGGTTGCAACAGAAACTCTGTACCATGAGTGTGGGTAGAGTTAACTTCTTAATAGAACTCTTCTTTCCTTTTAAAAGATGCAGACATTACCAGCTTTCCATTCCAGTTTGCACAGGGCAGCAATAACATTCTGGATTTGGCAGAAATTTCAGTTCCACATTAAATGTTGCAGAAGTTGTGTTCTGTCACTTGCAGAATATTCAATTCCACATTAAATGGTGCTAGAGTTGCACTTTGGCACTTACATAACTCTCCAACTTAATTGGAACAGAAAATAATATGTGGCCCTAGTGGGATTATGTATTCCACCTTAAACAGAAGAGAGGTTACTATGTGGCCCTAGAAGAATTACACATTCCATCTTAAATGGAGCAGAAATTGCTATGTGGCCCTGGTAGAACTACACATTCCACTTCAAATGGGGCAAAATTTCTCTTGCTTGTGAAAATTTTCCTTCCTCTTTAAATGGAGTAGAAATTACTATTTGGCCCTGGTAGAATGGTTGCTATATGGTCCTGGTCGTAATGATCCGTTTCAATTTGTGCTGCACTGTTTAAAGTGAAATGTTGTTGCAGCCTAAAAAAACCTACTTGGCTGAGCTGTGTTAGAAGGGGGCGTGTCTGCCCAAATGAAGACGTGTCAGTCTCGGCCTCTGGTGCCTACTGCTCAGACTCTCGCATCAAATTTGACAACATGGTGGAGAATGGAGACACGCTTTCACTGGTGGACACAGGTGTTTAAAAACGTATTGTACATTGTTACTTACTGTGTCTCACCAGTTTAGCTGTATTTCTCCTGGGGAAAAGTGTATTCATTTACAATAATGGGAGTTAATATAATTTGTCAGTGTCCACCTCTGCCAGTCACACAGCAGTTTCATTTAATCTTCCCTCCTTAACAGTGACGTAAAAAGTGAAATGCTCCCAGCGAAAGTGGGGCTAATCGGCGCCCCCTGGCTTTCCACATCATTCAGGTCGTTGAACCTAATACAGAGCTAATATGGCCTTGATTCCTCAGGATTAATCCCACTTCCTGAGCCCTTGACTCCACCTGGCCTCAGCTTTAGAAGAGCAGCGGTCTGTATTCATTAAAGATGACTCATTAGCAGTGATGCTCTTCTCTGGTTCCTTGAGCTTTGTTCGTTAAATTGACTCGTGTGTGTGTGTGTGTGTGTGTGTGTGTGTGTGTGTGTGTGTGTGTGTGTGTAGGATAAGAAAGTTGTGAGAATCACAGGGCAGATTTAAGGCGGCAAGCCACCACATCATGAGCTTAGGGAGATCAGTTCTCTCCATATTCCAGGATTAAAACTCCACAAGCTCACAAATGACTGACAGCAGACACATTATTCAGGGATATTTGCTCTGCATAGACACATTATATTTCCAATGGTTTGTGGACAGACGTTCTAAATACAGAGTTTAGCTCCTTTATGTTGCATTAAAGACACATTTGTGTAGACACAAACATTCAGGGTCCTTAGAAAAGTATGAAACAAATGAGGTTTCTCTGGAGCAGCTTTAACTGAGCCTAAGGTCACCATGCCCCGTGCCAAGTGTGATGCAGAGTGGTGTAAATCCACTACCTATGGGATGAGGCCAGCTTGTCTATTTAATTATTTATTTATTTTTAAATCTGAAATATATTTTAAAAGCATTTTCATTTTACTTCTGAAGATGGACTGTATATAAGCAGATGGAGGTGTTTCTTGAATACACATACGGTCCATTCATAGAATATAAATAATAATAGCAGAAATGCTGTTTCTCTTGATTCTAAATATTTGAATTAATGCGGAGGCCATTTAAATCGATGCACAGTTTAATCTAATTTAACCATCAAGACCTTGAGTCTCTACCTTAAGCCCCAAAGAAAAGCACTAGTTATTACTGATTCTAATCTCCCTGGGCAGCTTTTATAAGTGACTAGCCTTCAAAATCTACAAAAGCCATAAAGCCCACGTATTTACAATATGTCAAACCCACTTCAAAGATATCAGCTCATGAAGAATCTTGTCAAATCAAAACAAAGCATTTTATAAATTACAGGAAAATACAAAGAGTTGAACTGACTAGTAAAATTGAATTAACCCTTTCCTACATGACATATCAGGCTTTCTCTTCATCCCCTTTAACTGATTAAAACCTTCCCCAGAGTATTTGCTTAGAGCTGCTCATAGTAAAATGTGTCAGTACGTATCATTTTTAGCTTTGTGTACTGCTGTGTTCTCTGTATAAAAAATGAACTGCCTCTGATTTGATATTTAAAACATAACTTTATATGAAAACCACATTTGATTAAGAATTTCTTGCAGTTGTGATGTCAGCACATTTACGTGCACCTAGCCAATCATGTTACAGCACTGTCCTCCCATTCATACTGAAGTTATAAAGTGAGGTACAGGGCCAATACTGGACAGCTAACAGCTAACCAGACAAAAACTCAGGAGGCAGTCATGGCTTTATAGTTAAAGAAGTGGGCTTGGGACTGGAAGGTTTCCGGTTCTGTCCCCTTAACCGCTCTCTGTATTATCTATGGCTTGAGCAAGGCATCTAACCCCTAGCTGCTCCCAGTGTGCTGGAGAAGGTTGCCACCTGTGTGTGTGTGTGTGTGTGTGTGTTCACTGTTGTACATTGTATAGTGACAATATTTATCCTATACAAAACTCATGCAGCCCTGTGAAGGACTGGCGTCCCCTCCAGGGTGTATTCCTGCCTTGCGCCTGATGATTCCAGGTAGACTCTGGACCCCCCGCAACCCTAAAAAATTGGATAAGCGGTTACAGATAATGGATGGATGGAAAACTCATGCATGAAAAAATACAGTGTAAATGCAATAGAAATACAAGAAGTTACCATTTAGGCCGATGGACACCTACAGAGGACAGGAATGATGGCTGTAGGAGTTAAATCAACACCAGTGGTGTTCACTGGACCCTGGGGAGTTGGTCTAGTGACAGGAGCCTGTATCTCCGCTCCTGAAAGTGAAGAACTGAGTGCAGATAGGCACTTAAATCTGACTGAGCTTCTTAAACTCGCTTCAGGGCACAATGTTTGAAGTCAAACACACTTTTAACTCCAAGTCTCACTTGGAAAGCTCTGTGAAGTTTCTCAGGGTTTTCCCTGGCTGAGTTCTCCGTGACCTCACATCAGGAACGGGAGCAGTAAGATCTTCACAAAAACGACAGACTGTCCATCAACCTGATGACTCACATGGTTTAAAGACGTGCGATGGCACAGAGAAACTGTGCGCAGATATAGCTCACATTCCCAGTCTAAAAAGATCTCGAAAATCTATACTGAAGATACAGTTCATAGGAGTGCTCTAGATAGTAATAGTATTTTTATTATGATTCATTATGATTTGGGCAGCATGGCGGTGCTCCAGGTATTGTTGCTGCCAAAAAGCTCCAGGGTCTTGGGGAAGTGTGTTAAATCTCAGGTCACGGTTTATGAGGAGCTTGGTGTGTTCTCCCTGTGTCAGCGTGGTTTTTCTCCAGGGACTGTGTGAGTCTATTAGACAGGAGTGAGTGGCATAAACCAATCCAGTTATTTCTAATTTTGGACCTTAGAGTTAGGGTTAGGGTCAGGGGTAGGATTAGGGTCAGGTTTAAGGATGACTGTTCATGCATAAAGGATAAATTATGTTTTGTACCCACTGTACAAATCCCAGGAAATGGTCTTGTATTGAAATATGTAGGACTTCACAGATGAGTTGGGGACAAAAACAATACACATTTAAGGTATATAAGGAATTGGAGAGTAAGGAAATTGCAAGGAAATTGCAACAAATGGAAAAGAAAAGAAAAGAAAAGAATAGAAAACTGAATTGGAAAAGCATGAAAGAAACGTCTAAAAAAAACAGAGACAGAATAAAAGACAGAAGAATCAATGCTGGAGTAAATGGAGCCTGAAGTGCAGGTGAGGTTGTAGAGACCCTGAAAATGTAGAAAAATGCTTATGGATTTGTTCCCAAAATTTTTTTTTTAAATTAAAAAATGACAAGTGACCACTTCTGTATTTGGTCAGTGAAATGATATATTCATGATATGAAATTGCTTTGAGATAAGACCTAAACACAATGAGAATATGAACAGCATTTTAATCTGAACTATTGTAGTAGAAAACAAACAAAAACCCAGACAAACACACAGAAATACTGAAAACAAATAGATGTCCAACAGGAACATTACACACAAAATATTTATTCCCTTTGCTCACATTCAGCAATCAACAACTTCTTAATTACAGGTTTGTTACCAATCAGCCGTGGTGAAGCTGGCATTTTAATAGACAGCTTTTATAACAGAATTGTCAATTCCACCTACATATAAAAATACATCACCTTTATATCATTTTATAATTGATATATATTTTCTTTCTCAGAGACCTTTTTACTTAAAGAATATTAAAAACGTGCTTTCACCTGAAGGTTTGTACCAAACTACGTCCTTCATGTACAGTGCTGTGCTCTCAATCACTGTCTTCTCTCATGAGAAGGGACAAACACAATGTGGGCACAAATATGCACTCGTGGCCAGCTCAGCTATAGAAATCAAGGAGCAGAATACAACACACACAGAGGGTGTGTGACTTGATTCTCTTCTCAGAACACTTTCATGTAATTACATCTTTACATAGAGGTTAGTTATTGTCTTTATCATTGTCTGTAACTACTTATCCAGTTCAGGGTCTCAGTGGGTCCTTTGGGCGCAAGGCAGGAATACACCCTGGAGGGGGCGCCAGTCCTTCACAGGGCAACACACACACTTTCACTCACAGACACTTTTGAGTCGCCAATCCACCTACCAACGTGTGTGGTTGGACTGTGGGAGGAAACCGAAGCACCCGGAGGAAACCCACGCGGACACAGGGAGAACACACCAAACTCCTCACAGACAGTCACCCGGTGTGGGACTTGAACCCACAACCTCCAGGTCCCTGGAGCTGTGTGACTGCGACACTACCTGCTGCACCACCGTGCCACCCTTGGTTAGTTATTTGTGGCTATGTAAATGTTGCAAATTGCAAAAAAAAAAAGAACTTTACTTGTATGATGACAGTAGTACATATACGATGAAAAGGATTACAGTAAATAGTTTTATCACTTTCATGTTTTACACAGACATATTTGTTTTAAAGTAACTATAGGTTAGTTCCAGTTGATTGGTGGTGCTGTCTGTACTTGAAGAATTAAAGATGGAGTGTTGCAAATCGTGCTGAGAGAAAGTGAGTTCAGTTCTTACACTTCTGATGATTTGGAGCTTTGGCTTAGACTGGGGCTAATTTTAGGCTTATGCTTAAGGTTAATTTAAAGCTTTAGGTTTAGCTTAGGGTTAGGTTTTGTGTAAGAATTATGTTTGGGTTACGGATAGGCTTAAGGTTAAGATTAGGCTTAGGGTTGGGGCAAGGGTTAGAGATAGGCTTAGGCTTTGTGCTAGGCTTAGAGTTAATATTAAGCTTTGTGTATATGCACAAAGGGTTAACCACATTTATAGATCCTGGGATTTAGGTCTTAGTCGAGTATATAATTTATCTTGAGACCACCGGAGGACACACTGGAGCCCATAGTGCATTATAATCATTCTAAAATGTTTGCTCAGGTAATTTCATGTGTTTTATGTTTATATTTATTGTCAGCTGGTAATGATAGCATTAGAGGATATGAGATGCACTTAGCCTACAAAAATGATGGCTTATTTATAATGAAATAATCAAGTATAATCCACTGTGAGCCTTTCTGAGTATCATTTTGTGTTTGACTAATTTTCTTTGGCAGTCGTTAGACAAATGTGTGGCTTCAGTGACTTACTTATGGGAAAGTTTGTTTACTGGGTGTAAATCTTCAGCTCTGCTCAATCCTTTATAGCACACAATTAACCACAATGGTGTGTGTAATGAGTTATTTGATCGCGGTCATTACGACCTGCCAATAGTTTGCTAAACAACAGGGATTCGGAATCTGTACAGAGGAGGCCATATTCAAGTTTTGCTTTGGGTCCTCTGACTCTCTCTCTCTCTCTCTCGCTCTCGTTCTCACTTTCGTTCTTCTGAGTGTGTTGACACACTCTGATGAAACACAGCCAATCTCTCTCCACCGGCGGATTGATTAAATGTCACTAGCTTTTCTCGTCGGACACAATTCCAGCCGTTCTGGGCTCAGCCGAGTATATCGATGGCTCCTCACCTTTAGATGAGCTTCTGCTGATACATTTCTAATCCTCGCAGAAGCTGCGATAATAATACAGCAGCATTGCCTCCACTGCCCACATCTGAGTCAGTGTTTGCCCATGTTTTATTCTCTCGCTCTATCTCTCCCTTTCGCTCCCTCTCTCTTTCTCTCTCTCACACTCTTGCACAATTTGGCTGCCCATACAAAAAGATGTTGGCTCTTTTCCTTTCAAACAAACCCAGGATGTAACAAGATCAAACAATTGGAGCATTTTTCTGTTTGTATTTCTTTGCGATTTTCTCCTTTTCTAATTAGAAACGAAAAGTCATTTCTTATTCACAAATCTTTCACATTGTCGTTGAGTTTATATTTGTTGATCAAAAGTGTAAAACATTTGATCTTGCCTATATTGTGTTGTGAAAGGTTTATCGTCACTGAATATTTGTTTTATTAACACTGATGGACACCCATCATAGACGCTACACATAAGCTTTGTTACTATAGCCAATGCCAAGAGTGGGTTTGATGGACATCACATCCTCCAGCAATGGGCTGTGGAGCAGTGGATCTATGTGTTCTGAGCTGAATGAGAGGTACAGATCTAATCATCCATTATCAGTATCTGCCCCCACTTATGTTCACATGGATCTCAAAGCCATGTTCAAATACACAGTGTAAAGTTTAACAAGCTCCTATTAAGGACAAGCTCTCTGTTAATGTCTTTAATTTCAGAAACTTTTGGGGCCATAGAGTGCAACACAGCTTTTCCAGAGCAGGAGGAAAGTGGGTCGGGGTGTTACAGGCAGAGTGAATGGATCTTTCACTGTTAGGTTATATCCAAACTGAGTGAGAAAGGGAGCTAAAAGGGTAACAGTGTAATAGACAACCCTTTGAAACCTATGGCCTTTCATTTCTCAGAATGAGCTCAATGAGGAAGTTTACTTTTGCCATTGAGTCTCTCAGCGGAGAGATTAGACGGCAGAAATGTGGAGTCAGAGCAGTTAGAGGTGTGCCAGTCACTAGAAGATGGCTCGGAATATCACTCGCTTTTTTTCCCCATATATCTATTGTGCCTTTATTAAATTTACTTCTTGGGTCAGCTATATTGCTTTGATGCTGTGGAATGATATAGACCTTTCCCCGTACAGAAACGGAACTGGCATCTAGTCAAGCAAACGAAGCTGATTTAAAAAAAAAGAAAGTGAGAAAGAGATGGAGAAAGTGGAGGGTGGGGGGAGGTAAGGGGATTTATCGAGCACTTGATTGCTTCCATTGATTTTTATTTGTATCAGTCTGTCAGAGCTGAGCTCAGCACAGACTCAGGTTTTTCAGCCGGACCCTAATATCAGGTCCAGATAGGAGCATTTCAGCCTCTCCAAAAAAAAAGACAAAAAAAGTCTTGTCAAAATTTAGAGCATTCAGCACAAAGTTCTCTGTCCACCCCTTGAAGAATCCCATATCATCCTCCATCTTGCCAGACACACTCCCGCCCAGAGCTGCGTCAGAAAAAAAAAAAAATCAAAGATGATGAGTAATTTTTCTCTTTCTCCAGGTGTATAGCTAACCTTTCACAGCTCGGAACACATGTCTGATCGGCTGGACGTTGATGAGAGCTGTAGAAAAGGTCGTCGAGAATCTCGTTCTCTGACAAATACATGCTCACGTCCACCATGGGTTGAGATTTAGAAGAAAAAAAAGGTGCTGTATTAAACATGACAACTTCTATCACACTGACGAGTGAAGAGAGGCCTAGAGATGAATTCCAATGACTTTCGATCAGCACAGATGAGAGAGAGCCTTTTTTTCCCCTATATATCTGATGTTTCTACACTTAGATCAACCTGTGGTCTGCTGTAATGGAGACTGTGGCTAACGATGTACAGATTGTGTTGGCTTTCCTTTCATCAATGACTGGCTTCTAACAATAGAGCAACTCTTGTGTGGATATGTTTGGATGATGCCGCCCTCTCACCCAAACAGTGCTAACAGTTTGAATAAAAACAAATATAAAACACTCTTCATTCATTATCTGTAAGCGCTTATCCAATTAAGGGTCGTGGTGGGTCCAGAGCCTACCTGGAATCATTGGGCGCAAGGCAGGAATACAACATGGAGGGGGCGCCAGTCATTCACAGGGCAACACAGACACACACACACATTCACAGACACTTTTGAGTCGCCAATCCACCTACCAACGTGTGTTTTTGGACTGTGGGAGGAAACCGGAGCACCCGGAGGAAACCCACACGGACACAGGGAGAACACATCAACTCCTCACAGACAGTCACCCGGAGCGGGAATGGAACCCACAACCTCCAGGTCCCTGGAGCTGTGTGACTGCGACACTACCTGCTGCGCCACCGTGCCGCCCAACATAAAACACTGTTAAACCAAAATATAAAACTAGCCAATGTGTAGAAACACCAATGAGAAAAAGTGAAAGGAAGGTGTTTCTAATAAAGTGGCCAGTGAATGAACATAAGGTCATTGTTTTTCAATAATCTGGCTGTGAGAGGAAATCTGACACTGATTATGATTGTAATAAAGTGGCCAGGGATTGAAAGTAGATGGCGGGGGCTTTCTAATAAAGTAGCATGTGAATGGATTTAATTCACTGGCCACTTTAATAGAAGCTGTTGTTTCTAATAAAGTGGCCATTTAGGGGTGGTACAAACTTGACGTTCCTTTTTAAGTGGCCAGTGAGGGGTCATGTATGGCCTGTGTTTTTAATAAACTGCCTGTGAATGAAACTCCAAGGTCGTGTTTCTAATCAGGTGTCTGGAGATGAAGTACACAGCAGCAGTTTCTATTACAGAAAGAATATTAGAAGTGCCTTCATAACTTAAATACAGCAAGGGTGTTTAACTCTAGATGCAGGGATCCATTGACCTTCGCAGTTGGAGGACAATCTGCCCCAGTTCACCTGACCTGCTCATGAAGGACTTGATAATTAAGCCGATAAGGTAGATCAGAGAATACCTGAACCTCCAGCCTGGAATCCCTTGAAAGGAAACCCTTGCTCAAGACCTGCTCCCATTTTAGATTTTGTCTAATAACCGTGTAGTTACAGCGCATGAACAATATGTGTAACAACAATGTAATCACTGGTGATATAATCCATTTTGCAGCTGGAGTGAGGTCATGGAATATATGTAATTACGAATTACACCCAGACATGGGAAGGACACACCATGGATGGGGATAAAACCCATGACCTGAGGACCCTGGAGATGTCTGTAAAAGAAAATAGACCACTCGTTGTTACACTGTTGTTACAGTGTTGTTACAGCATTGTTAATATGTAAAGACACAAGTGGTTGGATGAACTATAAACTGGAACTGAATGTTTATTAGCAGTTTTATGAGCACACTCTTTTTTTCTGGTTTACCTTTCAAGATGTCAAGTTGTCCTTTACATCTCAGAAACAAATGAGGCATTAGTGTCCCCCTTAATAACTTGCAAATGATGACGCTCAGTGTTTTAAAAGCTGCTTCTTCTTCTTCTTGCAGAAAGAGAAGCAGAAAGCAATTTTCACCCCAAGTCAACAACAACAACACCAGTGCTTTGTGCTGAGCTGTATAGAAATCAGCTGTCTGTGGGCGTCATGAGCCAACGGGCGGCAAGGCAGCGAAGAACGACGTCCCGTTTTGAGGCGGCACGCGGCTGTGGGTGGATTGGCATTTTGATCTGTCTGCGGTGTCTTGTTAGATTTCTCCCACAGTGTTTGGAGAATAATAACCATCCGTTATTTCAAACGCTGTGGATTTTTTTTTTAAGTCAGTAGTAAGCAGCAGCCATTTGGACTTGGCATGTAGCACTGCACTTTTTTCCTGTCGCTCTTTATGTCACAGCGGGCACGGTTTGCCTGGTGTTGTTTTGCATTGTTGAGATTTATGTAAACCTGCATGCATAATAAAGCAGATCTCATTTGCTTAAAGCAGTGTGTACAGGGCATCCCGTTTCATAATGGAGGAAATAACAGCGAGATTTGGAAAGATATTTTAAATCATGCCCCGTTACGTAAGGGCCTCTTTCCGAATTGTTATGATCTTAATACTGTACATCTGACAGCTTTCCGTGCTGGATTTGGCTCTGAGCAAAAACAAGGCAGAAATAAATCCAAGGCTGAAATTCCCATAAAGCAAGATTGTTTTCTTCACAAACTCACTCATAACGTCTGGGCCGAGCCCTATTGACTTCGTGTTGCGGAGCCAATTCCGTTGCCACATCTCTCAAGCTTGCAGCTTCTCTAATGAATACTTCGCCGTCAATAAAAAGCAATATGTTTTGCAGCCGTGTAGTTTACACCAGGCCGCACTGACGCTCCAAACTTCAATGAGAGTCGGTAGCTCTGTGTTTTTCTTCCTGATCAAAAAGAGCACCCCAAAGGTTCTGAAAAATATACACTCAGAATCCAATTTATTAAGGCCCCCCAATACTTTTATTTTTGGCCACTTTATTAGAAATGAGTACCTCATACTTACTGTGGCTGGCCACTTTATTAGAAACCCCTCATACTTACGCTAGCAGGCCACTTTATTAAATCACTTTACTGCATACCATTACTTGCTGGCTGCTTCATTAGAAACCCCTACCCTCATACAGCCACTCTCTGGCCACTTTATTAGAAACACCCCTCTCATACTTTTACTCGCTGACCACATAGTGTGTAAGACGCTTGCCACTTTATTAGAAACCCCTACTTAATACTTCCAGGCCACATTTTTAAAAACACCTATCTTTGGTCTATACGTGTGTGTGTGTGTGTGTATTTGTGTGACTCGGGGTTTACCACATCTCATTACCACTGATTAAGACTGGTCTGAGCTGGGCATTAATGAACTACAAGAATTTGTAAAGACTGCACTCCAGCATGTTTCCAATAATGTGTCCAGAATGCCTGAATGTTAATCTATGATAAACCTCACTCTCTCTAATGCATACTAAAGCCCCAGAGTGTGGTTGTGAGTGTGAATGCCTCACGTCCTTCGAATGATGCCTGTCGGTGGAGAAATGGAAAGACACTTTACCTGAGTGCGCCGGCGGACAGCTTATTATGGTTTTGTTCAAGCTTATGATAAGACTCAGCTAGAGTCTGTACAGAAAGTGCACGCGCCATGAAATAGGGCGAGAGAAAGAGAGAAAGCCAGAGATGCAGTTCGTATTGGTTTTTAGATCCTGAGGAGAGAGAAACAGGGCTGTTGGGAGGTGTGGGTATACACTCTGTATCCTAACGGTTTGTAGGACCCGGTATAATTAATGATTTCAGCTAAATTCACTGTGGACGGACATGTCCACACATAGTGATTCATGAAATATAATGGCACACTGTAGAGCAGCTGAGCCTAAGGTCATAATGCTCAATGCCAAGTGTGGGCTAGAGGGCTATAAAGCCTCCCAGCTTTGGGCTGTGGAACAGTGGAACTGTGCTGAGCTCCATCCAATACCTCTGAGATGAGCTGAGTGTAGAACTAATCATTCAACATCAGTACTTTTACTTAATGTCTTGTGAGTTACTGCCATTAAAACCTCACACTAATATTCCAGTGTGTATTGTAAGAGTAGAGGCTGTTACTGCAGCACAAGGGAACAGACACCCTGTCAATACCCTTCATTTGGGAAGAACTGAATGAGCAGGTGTGCGGTGCACACAGGTTTACTCTCCAGCTTTGACTCGGTGCTGTTCCAGCTGCTCCATACATCAGTGCAACCTTTACCCTGACTGACTCATATCTCACATATTACAGGAGCTGAATATGTTTTTACACACGTGTGAATATTACTCAAGGCCATATTTCATGTGTGACTGCTTTGCATATGTAATTTATTTCTACTAGAATGTGAAATGATCTTAAATCTAGGCAATATGTATATTTTCCAATTATTTAGTCAATTTCTTGAATATATTCATTTGTTTTGAGTGCTGTTATCTTGGAGAAGAGTACTGTTCTACTGGCAGACTACTTAGCATATTTCAAGCTTTATTTTTGGGGGAAAATATAGCAAATATATCCCTAGCACTTCTCAAGTCAAATTATTTTCCAATTAAATAAATGCTTTCCTTAAATAAACAAACTTAAAATAAGCAAATACCTTATTAGTCAAATTCTGACAAAAATGTTATAATAAAAAATATTATATATCCACCAGATTTAATGAGGTAATGTAATGAAACACTGATTTTTCAGTGGGTGGTGCAGCAGGTAGTGTCACATTCGCACAGCTCTAGGGACCTGGGGGTTGTGGGTTAAAGTCCCTCTCAGGGTGACTGTCTGTGAAGAGTTTGCTCCGGTTTCCTCTCACAGTCCATAAACACACGTTGGTAGGTGGATTGGCGACTCAAAAGTGTACGTAGGTGTGAGTGTGTGAGTGAATGTGTAAGTGTGTGTCACCCTGTGAAGGACTGGCGCCCCCTCCGGGGTGTGTTCCTGCCTTGCGCCCAGCGATTCTGGATTGGCTCCGGACCACCGCAACCCTGAACTGGATGAGCGGTTATAGACAATGAATGAATAAATGAATGACATTTTCAGTGCTTCTGCGTATAGTTGGGTAACTTGAGTGATAACCAACTCACAGATTTTAAAATAAGACCCCACCCAGTGTGTTTTTGTGAACTGCCTCAATCCAAATCTATTGAATGAAATGAATCCTTCAGAATTTGTTACATTTTTGATGTCAGGAGGGGTTATTGTAATGCCCCATGTCTGAGTTCCCCTGCCATCAACACTGGTCAGACTGTATGTGAGAGCAGAAAGAAAGGGTTAAACATGATAAAACAGACATTATAAAACAGAGTGGAGAAATAACTGAGCAAAAACAGTGAAAACAAAAGCTTCTGCTTGTTTGCTTCTTGTTGCTGCTCACCTACTGTGGTGGTAAGCGGTGTGTGGCTCATTCTCGTTTAAAGGTACAGGCGTTAAAACTGGCCATTCTGAGCAGGGCTGTTTAGAACACAGGAAGAACAGTGCTGTGTTGTCTGTGTTGTCTTGTGGGTATTTTGACCAAATCATTCATTCATTCATTCATTCATTATCTGTAACCCTTATCCAATTCAGGGTCGCGGTGGGTCCAGAGCCTACCTGGAATCATTGGGCGCAAGGCGGGAATACACCCTGGAGGGGGCGCCAGTCCTTCACAGGGCAACACAGACACACACACACACACATTCACTCACACCTATGGACACTTTTGAGTCGCCAATCCACCTACCAACGTGTGTTTTTGGACTGTGGGAGGAAACCGGAGCACCCGGAGGAAACCCACATGGACACGGGGAGAACACTTGACCAAATCATGTCAGAAATATTTCATTAAGGCTCCAGGGACTTATGTTAACCTGTTTCAAATGGTCATCGAATATGTTGTCAGTTCAAGATTTTTTTGCCTTGACTTGGTCTTTAAGACCAACCAGCTGTCGTTATGGAAGGATCTCTCCGGAAGGAAATGATTTCCAGATGATCCCTCGATGGGGAAATGAAGATAGGATGACATAGAAGGATTGTATTTCGGAGTAACAGAGGTATTTCTGTTTGAGGGGAAACTGCATACTTGAGTTTGTGTTTATTTCAGGCTATCAACTCGAGTGGAATCATCTGATCCTGCTGCTGTGTATCGGTTTTGACCCTTGGCTTTGAAAACTCATATTCACACTGTTGAAATTACATAATGAAGTGATGAATGACTGCGGCTCATCTTAGTCATAGCATATCACAGCACAAAGTCTCAGAACAGGAGTTTGGAGAGCCGGCTCCATTACAGATGTGTTTCTAAAGGCCTGGATCAGCACCAGAGGGGAAGGCAGTTTGGAAATGTGAGTGACAATACCACCCCCACCTTCCTACCAGGAGGAACGCTACTGTAATTATACCACAGGCCTCTCAGCCTTAATGCTAGCTGCATATTTGTAATTGCATACTGTCAAGAGAAGGCAAAAAAAATACTGACTACACTGCTGTTGCCTTGACAACCAGTGGAGAAAATGACGGTAATTAATTTGGTGCACAGAAAAAGACAGACGCACAGTCCCAACTATTTATAGCTTTGTCTTATTGTGTGTAGTTTTCAAGTGTTCTTCAATTTTTCAAGGTGTTTTCATTTGTTTCGCTTTTGATGGTGAGGGGAAATGGTCCAAAAGGTCATTTCCACACAATAGGCGTTCACTCAGGAAGTTTGAAAATTGACTTTGGCCTCAGATGGATCGCAAAAATCTGAGGTATTCCAGGGCTGATCATACAAAGCTATTGCATTTTCTGCATTGTCTCACTCATAAGAGAAAGCTCAGACATTTATACGACTGTAATTACAAGCGGTTCTTCTTATTATATAGTATTTCCACCATTTAAGGTGGATAAAAGCCCCTTTTTATTGCATGATAATGGCTTTCAAACCATAAAATGCATTAGTTTCACATACTAACATTGCCTTCTGATCTTTTTGAGTGCTGCAAACATTTGCCAAGTCTTTGCAGACTTAATTATTGAACACAAAGTTTTTTTTATGAGCACAAGCCCTTGTACACCAGGTTTGAGAGGATCCAGACATCTGCTTGTCTGACATTGCTTCTAAAATAACAGATGATGCCAAGTAACCTGCTCCCTTCCTGATGCAGTGTTTCATCATTGCAGCTCATCCTGTAGAGTTGTAATGAAACGTCATTACTCTAACCTGACCCAAACCTTCTCTGTGTACCTCCATCACTCGAACACAGCTCTGTTGAAGTTTCATAACTCCAACTCATTATGAAGGTGATCAGTAGAGCTTCATTACTCATCCCAAAGGAGCTAACAACTCTAACTCAGTCTAAATGTCCTCAAGGAACCTCCAACACTCCAACCCAGAAGTGGTCAGTGGGGTTTCACTTTTTCAGGTCCTCTTCCAAAACTTAATAACTCCAACTCCACCAGAAATATTACATGAGATTTCCACTCCAATTCATGAAATATTTGCTCAGGGAAGCCCCACTGCTTCCAAATATCAGAAAGGTCTTAAGTAAAGTTTCATCATTCCAGACTCACACCACAACTCATTCCATACCTGCATTTTCATTCCATGTTTTAAATTAGACATTTTATTTCAGATTTTCAAAAATGAATGGACATATAAAAACACAATAATAAAGAAAATGAATATTAAATTAATGGATATGACAATTAAATCCAAAACGAATATTGACCAGAAAGGTGTAGGCTGTAGCATTGTCTTATTACACCTATACCCATACCAAGCTAATATACAATCATTTCCTTTGTTTTTAAACAATGCAGTGATGACAGATCAAATCAACATTTCACACATTTTATGCATAAAAATAAAAATATTAATTTCTTATTTTGAACATACAAAGTGAGCTACACATTCTTAATTCCTTTTCACAACAATTCCACATTAATTAATTCCCTGTAATGGCTATAAATCTATTTTCATGTTTATTGTTTTAATTTCTCTTGCTCTACATGTTCCTCTGAGTTCATATTTGCTCTCTTTAATTTCTAGCACCTTTGAATACAGTTGGGAAGCAAATTCTATTGTGCTTTTTAAATTATTTGTGCAATATTAAAGTTAACCAGATTCTTGGCTTCTAAAGCATGCAATGCATTGTTTGTTTGTTTGTGCCTAATAATCGGATCAATTAACATTTCTTTTCTAAAATTTGTAATCAGTTTAGTATTAATTTGATGTGTTTCTCTATACCTCCACACCACAGATTATATACGGATCTATGAAAGAACAGTACAGTATATAAAGTGGATTCTGATTTCTAAATTTTATATTATATCGCAACAGTTCTAGATATTTATGTTTTCAAATTATTTATATGTGGTCCAATCATCAGTTATCACGTTATCATAGTCTCAAAATTCTGATCTTAATTTAGCAAAAAGAAGTGAAAGCTATTTGGAAAATTGAACTTTTTTATAATTTTAACTTTATTCTTGGTTTGTCAGTTTTTGAATATTATAAACTTTATTTTACTTATTCATTCATTCATTCATTATCTGTACCACTTATCCAGTTCAGGGTCGCGGTGGGTCCAGAGCCTAACTGGAATCATTGGGCGCAAGGTGGGAATACACCCTGGAGGGGGCGCCAGCCCTTCAGAGGGCAACACACACACTTACACATTCACTCACACACGGACACTTTTGAGTCACCAATCCACCTGCCAACGTGTGTTTTTGGACTGTGGGAGGAAGCCGGAGGAAACCCACACGGACACGGATTAGAACACACCAACTCCTCACAGACAGTCACCCGGAGCGGGAATGGAACCCACAACCTCCAGGCCCCTGGAACTGTGTGACTGCGACACTACCTGCTGCACCACCGTGCCGCCCTTGGTTAAACCAGTTAAGTTTTATTTTACTCTCTGTATCTGGGACAGAGTTAAGGCAGAGAAGTGTCAGATTAATTTGTACAGCCACGAAGTGTAAACCATATTTCAGCAACTTGTTAGAATCCTGGGAATGTTCTTTTAATCAAATATGTACAAATTCATGTTGAGACTAGCCTGCTTAGGGACTTTTCTCCACTCAAGCTGATGCTTGGCTTTGAGCGTAGTGTACAGCTGCTCCAGAGTGCCCCATTCTACTGCTAGTACTTTCCTGTGGAGATTACACAGCTGAATGTGCAATTTATCACATGTGTCAGCAGTGGGTGCACGTTAAAGGAGCTGAATCCTCTAATTAGAAGGCGTGTGTGGATACCATTGGACATGTGGCGCACTTGTAGACCACTGATACACCACCACAAAGAGTTGGACTCTGATTTTCAGAAGTTTCAGGCTATACTTTTGCCTTTTTTGATCAAGATTGACTCTTCCCACATTGCCCTGGATGAGCCCCATAAATCATTGTCTCATCAGAGCCGATGCAAATAGTGGGCGTAGAGGCGTCTGTCTATTTAGCCACAGGTGATTCAAGCTAAAGTATTTGTCGGGGTGTCGGGTTTGTCCTCAGGGCCATAAAAATCCATTCATTTCCAGCCAGCGTTATTTCAAATCCACAAACTGATCCAGAGGAATCATCAAGATGTTTGTCAAGATGAGTGGATAAAGAGCGGAGAAGTGGGGAGGATAAATCATGCCTCTGTCAGAAACAGAAACCATCAGCCCAGCACCGTGGGAGCTCCACCTGACATGAGTTTAGACTGTCCTGATCGCCGGGCATTCATCACCTAATGGAATTGCTGTCATGCGGGTTTAACGTCCCGTCCGTTTTTTGAGGTGAATGAAAGTGGCTCTTGAAGAAATGAGAAGATGAGCTGGACTAGAAGTTTCTGAAAAAAATTCTCTCAACGTCCTTGTCTCTTGACAGGTGGCTGTATTTTCTGTATTCCTCAGCAAAACGGTGAAAATTTGAAATGCAATGAAATGCTTATTACATAACTTTCATATTTTTTCCTTAGTGATTAGACTTTGCTGGAAGATCCACTTCGCATGGGCATTTCACCATGCGCCTACTATCAATCAATCTTCCCTGGGCTGTTTAGCTATCTATAGTCAATATAAACACTCATACAAGCTATACAACAACACACACTGTATAATGGACATGCATACCAAATAGATGAATGAACTTACAATGAACTTACACTGAATATACACCCTGAAAATGAATACAGAGTGATCACAGTATTTACTGTGAGCATCCAGCATCCACACCTCATAGTGAATATAGGAACAAATCTTCATCATATCCACTGTATAGTGAACACACATATATGGTGAACATGCCCTAAATATGTTGAAAATGTCTGTGTTCTGTGTTGATAACTTTTGAACAACAAGAGATATTGCAAATCTGATTGTGGAAATCGATTTCTGAGAAAATTCTGGTCTTCTTTGATAAGCTACATGACCACCTTCCCCTTGCCTTGCTCCAATATGGCGGCTTTCAAGCTTTCATATCTCGGACACCCCTAAAAGCTAGACCCGCTCACCCATTACTTGCTGGGGTGTTCAGATATGTCGTTTCCCCTTTCGTTTCTGAAATAAAAGGGTATCCTGGGACTTTGGACTGACCCTGTGTATGGTCAACGTACACCATTTATACTGAACCTACCATTATGACCACCTTCTATTTTCTACATTCACCCAGCTCCACTGACTGCAGAGCAGTACTTTGTAGTTCTTCAATTACAGAC